>NC_079208.1:56570128-56713223 GCF_026745355.1 Beta vulgaris subsp. vulgaris | reverse complement strand
ACAAAAATGATGTTCAGAGGTGAACATACATTACCATTGACTTAGAACTCCCCTTTCAGAATTACCCTTACCACCTACCTTACAAGCTGTTAATGTTTGACCTTGGAGAAACTCTTCTGGTCAATTTCATTTCCCCATTGATTGTCCATATTTCTAAATGACTGGAATTGGAGGAACCTTTTAAACGATCTATTAGCACATCTTCCATTTGTGTGATCTTAGATTTCACCTAGCATTCTCTACATGAAAATTTTGTTAACTGCCTTTGCTATTCTCACTTAGTCGCTCATTTTTGGAAATTCATCTTGTCCAGGCAGACGTTGAGCAGCCAGATGTGTTATTTGTGAATTGTACTTCTTTATCAAAGTCTTCTGACATCTTCACCAAGGTATATCATGAGTGAAAATAATATCCTAGAAATGATGCCTATACATGTTATTGAACTGTTGTTTGCTTGTTGAAGATACTTCAAAATATTAAACCAAAGAAGAAGATTGGTGGCTCAGTTACTGCTCTAAAGCACATACAGAACCTGTATGCACAAGATGGAGAGCTGCACAAGAAAATGATGTAAGAAGGCTATCAGACATATATACATAGAATTCGTTTTAACCTTTTATGGTCATTTGACTAATTCATAGTTTTCAAATGAATCAGGTTGTTAATTATTGATGAGTTGGATTATCTCATTACTAAAGATCGTGAGGTGCTTCACGAGCTATTTATGCTTACTACACTGCCATTTTCCAGATGTATATTAATAGGTATATCTGAAATGAAAAACTCACATTCATTTTTAATGTTGCTCCGAGCTTGTTTTGTACAACATCCTGCAATTGTTATCATCTAATTGAACTCCTTCCAGGTATTGCCAATGCAATAGATCTAGCAGATCGTTTTCTTCCTCGACTGCAGTCACTGAACTGTAAGCTCTTGTTTCTGAACTATGCATGGTTGTACTGCTGAGATATCATCAAAACCAAGACACGTTTATATGATGCAATGACTTAGCCAGGTTAACTGGACTGGATTTAGTAAAATGTAGCCAGGTTAACTGGACTGGATTTAGTAAAATGACTTTTTTTCAGTTGTAACTATAACATGTCTCTCTTTTGCCTCCTGGAAAGTTAAAATCCAACTTTACTTGATTTCGTAGAAGTAAAAAGATGACCAACTTCTTTGCATTAGGGTATGGCTACTTTGGCAACATGTCCTACAGCCCTGATGTTTCCTCCATGTTTAGCATCAAAGCATGAATCACTGCAAGAAGAGAGGCTGCCTCTCCACCTGTTGTGCTGGTTACTAACTCTGCTCTCTAACTCTGATGGCAGGCAAACCTTCAGTTTTGACATTCCGTGCTTACTCAAAGGATCAAATACAGAAGATTCTTCAAGAGAGACTTGTGGTTAGTCATTAGTGCTTCCTTTGTATCTCTGATAGACATTACACACAACTAAGTACAATGCTAGAGGCTAGAGCTGCTGTTTAGAAGACAATGTATATAAAATGAGTTCAATTTTAACATATTTTTAATGGGATTCTCCTTCTTCTGGCAGGCCCTTCCTTACATGGTCTTCCAGGCACAGTCCTTGGAACTTTGTGCAAGAGTAAGTCTTTCTATATCCTCTTGTTGCTAAGTTCTGCAATTTTGCTATTTACAAACTTCAGTGGAATATTAACCTGTCAATGAAGCATCTTCTGATACTTGCAATGCTTTTATGACAGAAAGTCGCAGCTGCATCTGGAGATATGAGGAAAGCTCTAAGTGTCTGCAGGTATGAGCTGGTTAACTAGTATATTCTTTCAATATTTGGACACAGTTAATTTGAAATCTAGGGTAAATCTTTCCAGATGTCAAGATTATGTTGTTTATGTTTTATATTATTACTAGTCTGATTTTTCCTTTAAAAGGTCGCCTCGATTTGTTAAAGTAGATGGTTGATCTGCAGCTTCAAACAAACTAATTGATTTAGCCATGGAGTCTCCTTCAGATGAATGAGAACAAATATGGCATGCATTTTCCTACCTAAAGTTCTTGCATGCTTACATTTTAGAGCTAGGGGATTGAGGGAGTTTTGATAACTAGCTACCGTAGCTGATATAAGGATTTCAAATATATTGGTGCCCTATATGCTAAAGTAGCAAATTGCTAGAATGTTGTACATGTTATGTGATTACATGAAATCTACTCCTTAACTTCGGTATGTTGGAACTTGAAATTTCATCTTACATTGATTTTTCTTGTGCAGGAGCGCAATTGAGATGCTAGAATCAGAAATCAAAGAAAATGCAAGTAATCTTAATAAGTTGTCTATTGAGAACGGATCCTCTGACCAAGAAAATGTGCCGACTTCCCCCATCTCCCGAGAGATTGACATAGTAAGTCCTCTGCATTGTATGTACTAATCTACTATACAGCCTTCTACCTTTGCTTGCATACTCATGACATCATCTTCCTCTACTGCTACTGCCTTGAACATGGAAAATTGCAAATTGATAACCCTTACCCTCTTTTCGTGTCATCAAAGGTTCAAATCCATCATATGGCACTTGCTTTGTCAAAGACCTATAAATCTCCTGTAGTGGAGACCATACAATCGCTTCCTCAACATCAGCAGGTAGTCTTTGTTTTTCTGCTTGTTTTTCTATGTGCTTCTTTTGCAATCGCCATGAAATTTTCGCCTAAAATTTACTTTGCACTGCCTTATTTAAAGTCATATCTGCTTTTTATTAGGAACAGTTAACACTGTTACTGTATTTGCATCTTGGATAGGGGAATTTGGAAGGAAAGAAAGGATTCATTTCCCGTTTGTATATATACATCGGAGAAGGGAAGCGAAGGGTAATGGGAGGACTTCATTCCTCCCCCTCTTTGTGAACCAAATCCTTCTAATAATAGAAATAATTGGAAGGGAAAATACGATCTCACTCTTCACTCCCGTTCCCTTTCTTCCCCTTCCCTCTCCTACTTTACCCTTCATTATTTCTATAGAAACAAAGTGTTGAAGACTTGGCTGTTGGATGTTTAAAACCTTTTTTAGTTGACGAGGCACTTAGGTAGGCCGTTAAAATTCTTATCATGAACCATCTGATACTAAAAGCTATGTGCTATAGTAACTAGAAAGCCACCATATAATTAATGTAAGCTGCTTGAAGTTACAACATTCAGTACTTAGTAACTGCGAATTAGCATTGCACATTTTGGAGATCCATATAATACCATGGACTTTTTTTTCATTAGTCCAGCTGCTGTAAGGTTTTACTTATTCCTAAATTCTTTCTGGCTATAGATAATCCTTTGCTCGGCAGTCAAGCTTTTTCGAGAAGGGAAAAAGGAGTCTACTGTTGGAGAGGTAATTTCTGATTTTCTTTTCAGTGTTATTTTAGAAACAGATCGATGAAGAAAGTGACTCACATTCAAGTGCTTTAACCATACAGCTGAATAAATCTTATGATGGCATATGCAAATCTTCTAAAATACGGCCTGTAGGGATTATGGAGCTCTCAAGTATGTGCAAAGCATTAAACGACCAGGTGACTTATCTTCCGATTACTTGGTCATTTACGCATTGCAGAGAATGATGATGTTCATACTATAAGATTGTTGACTCTGCAGGGACTTTTGAAGCTTGTTCGATCTCAGAAAGGGGAGAAAGTAACCATGAAAGTCGATGCAGCAGACATTACATTTGCACTTCAGGTCCATTTTAAGAATAAAATTTGTTTCTGAAATTCTCACAGTTTGTATTAGATGCTCATCTTGCTCTGAATGGTTCAGGGAGTTCGTTTTTTCCGCAACTGTCTTCAATAATCAACTCCGATATTCTCAATCTCCAAATAACTGGAGGATCCGACAATGTGCAAAATCCTTAAATTGGGAGGTATATAAAATCACTTGTCTGGAAATTTATGTCAAATTATGTTGGTTGGTTGGTTGGTTTACTGCATTTAGCATTTACCAAAGAGAGACCTAGACATTAATGTTAGTGTCTAGACATTTAGTATGATCGAAATTTTATTCAGGAAATAATGCTTAATACCTGAAACTGTGACAATTTGTTGATAGTGTACTATATGTTGCTAAATTCTTATTCTTACATCTCAGTGCAGATACCAGATCTGTTCAAGGTCATGGACCCTAGCTTCCAAATCGCAGAATTTGACATCTTAGAACTCGAAAAATAAAAATTGTTGGGAGGCTCAAAAGCAAGCCAACAGAAGAGTATCAACTTGGCTCGCAGCTTCCAATTTCCTCGCTATTAGAACTATTTATACAGCATAACAAAGATTATTTACCGAACTATATCAAATACTATCCGTTCCCTCAATTGATCGACAAATTTTGTACTTGCGTGCTCACAAAATTGTCAATAAAACGTGAGCAACAGCAACAATTAGTCATGGATTATGGATCTGCAAAAAAACAGTAACTACTGAAGAATTTACAGCACAAAAATTATAGTTGTGGAAGGTGATCATTATGTAACAGTTATGAAATTCCTCTCAAAAAAAAATGTAACAGTTGTGAAATTTAGTACATGGACGGAGTTTTAGCGTTCCATAGTTACCTCAAATACTAGCAATTCTCCACTTTGACAATCCAAAGACAAATATTGTGAATAATCTACAGTTATGTTATGTAGCAGACTAGCAGTAGTTGTATTTTCAGTTTTGTAACTATGACTTTCATGGGTTCAAGCTTTCTAAATAAAATGTCCAGGTTTTCATAATTTCATATAACAAACATCTGACGGAAGTATTGGAACAAAAGTGTTTGTACTATTTACTTTCTTTTTGGTCTACAATAAGGCAATAAGCCATGAAGAATGTTGCAAATTACATTAGCATACACAAGAAAACTATTTTTATGGTGTTTCAAAGTGTTATAAAATCTATATATTCATGATAACACTACATATTCATCATTATTGATAAAACATTCAAATGTAAACTTACATCTTAGCTTTTGAATAAGACGAAGAAATGTAAGCTTACAACTAAAAATCACCATTTCTCTCGACAAAACAAAAAACGCCCATTTAAAATTATGGTATTTTCAAACTATCCTCATCTCAATTATTTGACATGCTAGTTGCCATCTTATGATGGGCTAATATTGATTTATTATGAAGATATAAACTACTCATATTTTACTCTATTAATAACACCTAAGCTATTATATGTACAGTAAAATATGAGTAGTTTAGGTCCTCATAATAAATCAATATCGTTGCTCAAAGAGTAAAAGTGTTATATATATCGTTGCTCAAAGGTCAAAATTAAAATGTATTTTAAATACTTCTATGATTAATCTCCTTACCCAACTTAATACTCGTTACAAACAACAAACCAAAGGCAACGACCAATTTTGTGCAAAAAACTTAGCATGCATTAAACTAAAGTAGTGATATAAGTAGGCTTCCTCATTACTAAATCACTAATACGAAATAGTTCGAAATAGTGGACTACACAAAATACCATCATAAAAATTTGTCAAAGATAAAAGCATTCTCATGACTCATGAGCATAGACAAGGAGTAAAAGTATAATAAAAAGTTGGAATACCTGAGAACAGACAAGCACCTAAAAAGTAGTCAACTATCTGCGTGGCAATTATATTGGTAAATATATTAGCCTAATCAAACAAACTAAACATGTTGTCATCGTCAGATTCTTCTGGTTCATCCTTCTTCTCTTCCTCCTTTGCAACACTAGCTGAAGCATCAGCACCACCAGTAGATCCAACCGCGGGTGCCGCAGCAGCAAACTTGCTTGGGTCCTGTACAAATATAAACACTCTCAAGGATTAGGATTCCAAATCCGTCATTTTTTTTAAGGTAAGGAGAATACGTCCTAATCGGACCTGAACCTTGTACAGGTCAATCCAGTCCGGGTTGGTCTCTTGGGAGTAGGGGAAATGGTACAGGAAGATCCCCATCCCCACCTCTAAAGTGCCTCTAACAGGGTTTGATCCCACAATCTCAAAGTTGTAATATATAAACCAAACCACTAAACTAAGTACGACTTGGTGGAGGGTAATCAGTAATGTGGAATAATGGAGGGTAGTTTTGAAATAAAAATACACGGGATTGGGATTTGGGGATCTATAGTCGCGTTTGATAGGGGAGATAATAAAGAGGGGTAATGCTAAAAGAATTTAGTAGGTATTTGTAAGAAAAGACTTGTGGAGTCCTCGTAATTGAATAAGGCTTGTTTTTTTGGATTGAAATAAACTGAATGTTTAAATTAAGTAATTTGAATTAAACTTAACTTGTGTTTTTCATTCTAACAAAAATTCATTGACACCTTAAATTATGTCTCAAAGGGGCAAATGACAGTGGATAGTAATTCAAATTTTGCGAACCAAATTATCATTGGCACCAACATGAGAATCTTTTTACAAAATTACACTAAAATTTATTATAAGGAAAATGGTATACGTAGCCTTTAGGGCTATGGATAAGGTGCTTAAAATGGAATAAAATATTAAATAAAGCATTTATTACCTCAATTGATGTGAAAATGTGTCTTGAATTCTTAAATTGTTTCCATTTAAAGAAATGTATTTAATGCTTATATATAGCCCTAAGGGATACATATAACATTACCCTTATTATAATTACAGTAATTTATTACCACTGTTAAGTTAAAAAAACTTATTTGGAGTATCCTTATCGTCTTTTATTACGAGTTACCAACAAACCTTAAGTTAATAGAACATTCATAAAGACGTCTTAGCTTAGTGATTAGGATTAAGGTGCTGTGATAGGTCACATGTTCGAATTCCCCTTTCCTTCTTTGTAAATTGTATTGCTTTCGTAGCTCATATAGGGATCAAAACAATAACGGAAGAAAAAAAAGAAGACAAGGTACAAACCTTAAGGTATTCTTTGATTTCCTCAGCTTCTGGGAAAGTGTAATCAGTGGCAACAGAAACAGCCAACACATTCTTGTAAGCATTGATGAACATATGAGGAGCAGCAGCAATGGTAGGGTAAGAGATGGCCAATGCAAGCGCAGTAACATTAGCAACTCCAGCAGCAAACTTAAGGGCAAGATCATCTTCAGTCAAGTCCAATATTTCAGGATCATAAACTGATCCATCTTCAAATACCTTCTGAACAACAAGACCATAAGAAAATGGTTTAATGGCAAGCTTTGATAGAAGCATTGCCTCAGATGAACCAACTTTGTCACCCTTCTTAATGATCTCAACTGGGGTGATGATTTCCACTGTACCCTTGTTAATTTTGGTTGGGATGTTCAAAGCCTGGTTTATACAATATCAAAAGTTCAAAGTTTAATTAAGGGATATTAATGTTAATAAAGCATGTGAAAATAGTGGCGGATCCAGAAAAATAATAGTAGGATCAAAGTGTAATAATTAAATTTTATTGGGTCAAATGTTCAATTTTTCAGGATAATTTTCAAAAAATCGAAATTTTAGAAGGAAATTTTGACAATTTTACCAATTCAAGTGAGATCAAGTGACCCCATTTATTCTTAAGTGGATCCGCCACCGTGTGAAATGAATTAAACTTATAACATAAGATGGAGATTAAAATGACCTGAAAGAAGGAAGTTTGAGAGGGATCAAGGCCAGTGTTGCCTGGTGGAATGACAACATCAATAGGAGCAACAAGGCCAACACGAGCTGGAGCACCAACCTATAATTAGCATGCCGTCAACATGGTTAGATCATACGTGTAGAAATGTATTAAAAAGGGTAAAAATGAGAGGCAAAAAGTGCATTTTCATCTTCTTTTTTTTTACATGTACATAGATTTTTGGCAAGGCAATCATATCTCATGGAGACAAGCTGAAATTAAACCAACAACGAGAATCCAACCCGCTCCTCGTATGGTGGGAGACGATTTCCATTGCATTTTCATTAGTAACCTTGACTTTTTTCGACTTTTTAGGTAATGTTCTGTAACTTATTATTATGACTTATGTTAGAGAAAATAAGGACAAAATTATGCTTTCGAAGTTAGTTACTTCCTTTGTCACTTAGCACACAAAATTATATTATTTACTTAACAAAATAAATAATATTTGATAATAATTTAGCACTTGCATTTTTATCTTACTTGGATTTTATTCTCTCTTTATATGTCTTCTATCACATGAATGTATAGTTTTTACCTCAATTTCTTTCACTCTTTCTATTATTTGTGCCAAGCAAATGTGAAGTTTATTATAAAAAGTATTAAGTATACGTGGTAAAAAGCACACATAAATTTAAAGATAACGTTAAAGTCGTTAATCACAAAATTTATGTGAAATAAAATAGTCAAGCCAATTAAGGATGAAATTATACATTTGATCACCACTTTTAGGTATAAATAACACTAACAATAGTGAATAGTATTTACTAGAAAGTTTTAGTAGTTTCTTAGTAACACATCAAAACAAACACTTTTTCTCAAGCCATATAAAATAGCTACACGTCAATACAATCATGAAAATGTAGATATTGACATTCATCGATAATTTTAATCATCAAAAAGCAATTAGGTACGAAATTAAAGGTCATAACTGTCAAAAATCAATAAGAGAAGACCAGCATGATAGATTTGAAATGAATAACAGTACTATCTTCACATGAACTTATCCTTTTTCCCCTTATTTAATTTACAAACATAAACTATAATTGAGTTTCAAAGATAGTACATGATCTATTCTAAAGTAGACAAATAGTTAACCCCACAAACAGGACCATCACCTAGCTAGTAGCAAAAAAAAAGCCAAAGCAAGGTGAAAAGCGTATGGAACCATATTCCAAAGCTAGTTTAGAAACTTGGTGATATCACTTTTATTTACTTCCAATAGTACAACACCACTATTATCAAAGAATCATTAACTTCATCTAATTGAGGAAGAGGTGGTAGCTCAGTGGAATACCATCTAGAATTCCAGGGCATTGCCTAGGATTCAAATACTCATTCCAACAATATATTGAGTTTTTACTTTTGGACTATTTAGCCTTGTACCCAGCCTCTGAGCTGGTGTACTCTACAGGCTAGTAGTCTAACAGAGTTTAGTCATCAGACCAATTATCTTTCCTAATAAAAATTAACTTCATCTACCTTGATAATTGATTTCTTATAAAACTAGTATGGAACCATTGGATATAGTTGATTCTATATTGGTAAAATTATAAAACGTTAATATTTTGTAAATACACATTAACACAAATTTAACAAGATTTTTACGATACACTACTCAGGCGGATTAGTGGTCAAAATTTTATAAACTTTAACAATAAAAACCAAAGGGTAACTATTTTAGAGGTGGTAAAATGTTGCTAATAAAAATATAGTATACGCTTATAAGCACCAACAATATTTCTTAAAATGGTAGTATTAAGTTGAAAAAAAAAGACATAAATCTTGCGTCAAAAGATCTATCATGTACTCTATTCATCAATGTCCTGCACATAAAATGAATGATTTAGATGATAAGATTCTCAAATATATGTACGTCAGATCTATGTTATGTACAATACCAAATGATACCATACATAAACTCACAAATCTCATCTCAATATCATCCTCATGATCTATGTATGGCAGACCAAAAAATTAGAGATATAAGCATGCTTAACACACACATACACTGATACACAAAATATTCATAATCAACCACACATCATGCATACAAACAAGATACACAAAAAAATAAGATCTATACAGTACTAGTAGTAAATAACCTGTGCTGCACAATTCTTAACCTAAAAATATATGGTAAATTTGTAGTAATCCACAAAATGAAGAAAATCCCATGTTGCTTCAACCTTACGTTGTACGGAAAAATCCAAAACTCTGTTTTATGTAAATTAATCTAACCTAGAATAATATCATTAATCATTTTAACATATAAGATTTACCATAAGAACAACAAAAAAAATATTTATACCTTATATTTGCCAAGTTCTTCGCTAACTTCTTTCAAATCACCCTTAGTAAAGATCAAACCAACGTTGCCCTGAAAAATCAAACAAAAACCCAGAAAAACCCACAAAAAAATATTAATACCCATATAAATATTTCCCTTAATGATCATTGATCATCATACAAACAGTAAAAAAAAATGATCAAAAAACAAGAGGAGAGAGAAAATTTTACCACAAGAAGGTTCATCAAAGGTTTGATAGCTTTGTTCCCAGTTTCATCCATGTGGGTTTTTAATGCTCTTTTCATTAAAGTATTTTTACCCATTAAAACGATGGAATCACCTCTTAAACCTTGACGAATTTGCTGGAGTTGATTTGAGCCTACATTATCAGCTAAAACAATAAGAACTTTTGAGTAATCATCAATGAGTCTTCTGAGTTTTGCAGAGTAAATTTCTTTTTTCTCCATTTTTGATCTTGAACCGCCTTTAGTGATGGCCATTTTTGATGAAGATGATGATCAAGTGTGGGAGAAAAATAGGGTAAAAAAAATGAAATGAGGGTTAAAATCAGAGGAGAGAGAAGAAGTTAAATGAGGAAATGTATATGTAAGTTTTATTTGGTGGGTAGGAAAGTTATTGGTATTTTTATATGTAGGGTTTTTGTGGAAATTGACGGTTGTGATTTTATGGGATGCAACGTGGTGATTTGTGACCAGGTGATATTTGTTTTGGTTGTTATAAAATGTTTGTTTCATTAGAATCTGAAACCCTCTTCATTCATTGGAGGTTTGAACTTTGGATTTTGGACTTTGGAGGGACCAAACCAAAATGAGGTGAGGCATTTAAGGCCCCTCTTATGTAAATAATAGAGTAAAATGCTTATTTATTGATGCATATTTCTATTTGCATCCTGCTAACGGACGTCACGGAGCGCTAGATAAGAAATATATTATTCTACTTAATTATTCATATTTTAGAATAATATAGAATTCCAATGCAAAGTATTTAATATTTTTCAATAGAAAAGGGAAAAACATTTAATTCCAATGCAAATATTTAAATGCATTGCATTAGAATTATACATTATTATATTATTTTATATAAATATGCGTAATTAAATAGAACAATATACTTCCTCCGTTTCTAAATAAGTGCAACATTTGCATAGTGTTTACTATTCACAGTTTAAACTTTAATTAGCTTTGGTGATTTACATTTTAGGAAAAACATAGTCATGTGGGATCTTGTTAGATTCGTCTGAATGTGAATTTTTTTAATATCAACTTTTTATAATTTTTACTTATTGATAATTGAAGATATTAATGGTTAAAATAATGCATTGGCAAACGTGCAAACAAGAAATGTTGCACTTATTTAGAAACGGAGGAAGTATTTCTTATCTAGCTCCCCGGGGAGTCCGTTAGCTTTTGCCTTTCTATTTTTACCTTTTTATATGCAATTTTAAGTGCAGCATATATCAAAATTCTACTCCTCGTCTCAAAATATAGTTTTCGCTTTTTTTTTTGAGTTTTTGCAAGGATATACCAGGGTAATAGGGCATTTTGTGGGGATATACCTCGCTAAAATTCTTTTTTGTGGTTATATACCAACCTAAATTTAAATTTTATTAAAAGGTACCAAAAATACTATTTTCAGCGATGAAGTCAAATTTCCGACCTTCGACTTGCTTAATTACTCTTTGTATAGTGTGTGGTATTCAATTGCTTCTATTACATTCATTTTCTCCAACTTCCTATCACTTTGTGGCTCGCTCGCGAGTTCCTACTATGTCAAAGGCCGAAAAATTGACTTTCTCGCCGGAAATAGTGTCTTTGGTACCTTTTAACAAAATTTAAATTTAGGTTGGTATATCCCCACAAAAAAAAATTAGTGAGGTATATCCCCACAAAATGTCATATTACCCTGGTATATTCCCGTAAAAAACTCTTTCCTTTTTTTCACGGTAATTTATGCAAGTATAAAAAATGTTGTATGGGAAAAGATAATTTTAGAAGAGAGAATGAAGAATAATTGGTGAAATAGCATTATGTGTAACATTTTGGTTGAATAAACAAAGGGAAAAACAAAATTCAAGAAGCAAATAAATGAGGAGACACGATTTTCTACACAAATTACGAGAAAATGTGGAACTAAATATGAAAATGGAAATTATATTTTGGAACACCCAAAATGAAAATGAAAACTATATTTTGGAACGAAGGCAGTAATATAAATGTAAAAGGGGGTAAATCAACTAAATTATCTCAGAAAATACTCAAAGCCTTCATAGTATTTTTTTGAAGCACCTAAAATAAGATAATTCCTTCCACATTTTATACATATATTAGATTTGTTACATTTGAGCAATATATGTGATAAATGTGGAAAAAAAAGTGATTGAGAGCACATAGTTCTAAAAGCACCTAGAAAAATTTACAAAAAATCTTGAACTTCAGGCAAATACTGATGAATTGATTTGCAATTTTCACATTTCATAAGATAAATGTTCGAGTGATCTCTCTCAAATAAGAAATAAGTGAAAATATTTGAGTTGATTTTTTGATATTCATTTTATCTAATTTTTTTAGATTAAATTGGTTTTTATGTTTTTTTTTATTCTTCTTTTATGCAAACCTACTAACTAAAATTCATTGGCAGGCATTGAATTCGCTTCTTGCTAATTGAAACTTATGTTGAGATTTACTAATTGACATTAATTTTCTGTTTTTCTTTGTTGGTTAAAATATGGGCCTCAGGTAACACTCAAAACACGAGATAAGGTTATTCTAAGAAAACATTAATTCTAAATACTTAATTAATCAAAAAACTAAAAAGATGAGACTGAATTATTTATTTTAAGTTAAAGGCTAACTCAATTGATTAATTTTCCAACTCGTTTAGGATTACGGTCAGTTTTTCATTTTTTCGGTTTTATAAATGTAGTAAAATTGTAAAAGTCATAAGATTTATTGATTTAAGGGGTATCATGAACTTAAAGTCAATCATATTTATATTAAATATAAGATTTAAGGGGTATCATGAACTTAAAGTAACAACAAAATTGTAGATTACATTTTCTTTTGTCTATATTTTTGTTTTTAGATTTTAGAACTCATGTTTAGTTTTCTAAAAAGTACTCTCTTACCACATTGGAAATGAATGCCCTAAGAATTAAGATAAGATGCTTATGGCCATTCATGACTTGGACCTAAATATGGCATTGGCTTGGGCCTCTTTAAAGTACGGCATGACCTAATATTGAAACGGGAGCACATAGCACAAAAATGCCGCATGCATGACACATTTTAATGGCTACACTTTCTTTTTAATAATAATCAATGCTTGAACATTATATATCTTTAATTATACAAAAATTATTAAAAGAGACGGTCTAATTTTAATATAACACAAACTTTTATATGAGGCGGGCCACACCTTCAACTAATGGTGTGGCCACCCCCCTTCCTCTCATTACCCTCTCCCCTTCCCTCATGCACGTGCCCCCCCTCCCCCCTTTTTCTCAATGTTTTTTTTACTCTTTCTTTTTTCTTTTTTTTCCTTTGATGTGTTTCTCATTTTTCCTAATTTTTTGCCTCATTTTCTCTCTCCTCTTATTTCCCCTATTTTTTTTTTCCTATTTTCTCTCTCCTCTTATTTCCTCTAGAATTTTACCATTAATTCCCCTTCCCTTCTCTCACGCACGCCCCCCTTCTCTTATTTTTTTTTATAAAAAACTCTTTCTTTTTTTTTTTTTTTTTTCTTTGATGTGTCTCTCATTTTTTCTATTTTTTGCCTCATTTTCTCTCTCCTCTTATTTCCCCTTTTTTTTTCTCTATCCTCTTATTTCCTCTAGAATTTTACCATTAACACATTGATAAATAAGGACGTGGCCAGCTAATTTAAGTCCAAGCTAGGCCTTATAATGATGCTCGTGTCCCCTTTAAAAAAAGCTTAAGCGTGAATCCGTTTTCGGATAACCCTACTTAAATGTACGTGTAACCCTTATTATTTGTAACCTTATTTTATGATACGAGGAACCCATTACTTCATAATAAGTAACTATTATTATTTGTACCCTTATTTTATCATACAAGTAACCCATTTATTCTACAAGTATATCTTATTATTTTTCAAATGACTCATTAAATTATAAAAGTAACCTTATTAGCTAATAAAAGTAACCCTAATTACATGTTTGAGTAACCTTATTTATTTGTTCGAGTAACCTCATATGTTGAAAAGTAGGTGCTACTTTCGTAATTATAAGGGGTTACTTTTATTGAAATTAAGGGTTACTTTTACAGTAAATAGAGGTTACCTTTTGTAATTATAAGGGGTTACTTTTGTAATTATAAAGGGTTAATTCTACAGTGAATAGGGGTTACTTTTTGTAACTATAAGATGTTACTTTTACTGAAAGTATAAGTTAGTTTTTGTAACTATATGGGGGTTACATTTACTATAACTAGGGGTTACTTTTACTATAAATAGGAGTTACTTTTACTAAAAGTGTAGGTTACTTTTTACGATAACTAGAGATTACTTTTATTGAAACTAGAGGTTACTTTTTGTAATTATAAGGGGTTACTTTTACTGAAACTAGAGGTTATTTTTTACGAGGAACCCATTACTTCATAATAAGTAACTATTATTATTTGTACCCTTATTTTATCATACAAGTAACTCATTTATTTTGCAAGTAACCCTCATATATTTTTCAAAATACCCATTTATAAAAGTAACCTCATCATTAGTTAATAAAAGTAGGTGTTACTTTTGTAATTATAAGGGGTTACTTTTATTGAAATTAGGGATTACTTTTTAATTATAAGGGGTTACTTTTATTAAAATTGGGGATTACTTTTTAATTATAAGGGGTTACTTTTATTGAAATTAGGGATTACTTTTTAATTATAAGGGGTTACTTCTACAGTAAATAGAGGTTACTTTTTGTAATTATAAGGGTTATTTTTGTAATTATAAAGGTTAGTTCTACCGTGAATAAGGGTTACTTTTTATACTTATAAAAGGTTACTTTTACTTGTGAGTGTCATTATAAGAGTTTAATTATACTGAATTAGAGGTTACTTTTTCCCCCTCTCTCTCCTCTTCCCCCACCCCCTCTCTCTCCTTCTTCCTTCTCTATAATTTTTGAAGTCCAAGAGAGAGAAACCAACAAATTGATGCTAAAATATGAACGAATTATAGCCTAATCATTAGTATGCAAATTGATATGTCCTTCTTCCTTCTTTGGCGGCATCTCTTTCTCTCCTGCACCATGACTATCACTCCTGCTGTCCTGCACAAACCTTTGGTATCGTTCACCATTTGCATTTGCAGTTGAGAAACCTCTCACCATGACTATCACTCCTGCACAAACCTTTAGTATCGTTCCCATGCCATATGATCAATGATCTTGTCAAACATTCTCTTTAATTTGTTGATGCCTCGACACAACTTTCTTTAAGAGGGTTTAAATTAATTGTAAAATTCAAGCAAAATTGAATTGCAGTCTAAAATATTCAGCAATTGAAGTTCTAAAACTGAAAAACAATTTAAAAAATAAGAACTTAAAATTCAAAAGAAAAAAATTTGATTCAACAATATGAAAACCGATTTAAGTTTTTAATAAGATTAAAAAAAAATTGAATGAGAAAATAAAATTCCAAATTTGGCCCAAATTACCTTGAGGAGAGAAAGGAGAGAAGGAACTGGCGCAGGAGGAGAGAGAAAATGACAGAAATGAGGAAGGTTTGGAAGGGGAAGCCATGGAAGCAAAGGAGAGAGAGTGGCGAGCAGAGAGAAATGAAAACCAGACTGTTGGAGAGAGAGAGGAGTTCAGGAAATGGGGCGAAGAAAGAAGAAGTATAGTAAAATGCGTGGCCGCACCGTTTAGTTTATATGTGGCATGTTGCACAAAAAACGGACTCCTTACCCACTATATTCACAAATCTGTTCTTAGTATTCCAATTAGACAATTATATTTTTTTCAATTATCTGTTTTTGATGGATAAATTACTCATTAAATAAATATATCATTCACTGTCTAAGGCCTTGTTTGATTGACAAAATAAATCATGGGAAGTGCAAATTCCTAGGAACTAGAAGTATATGAAGTTGTTTGGTTGGCAAAATCATGGGAATTTGCACTTCCTAGGAAGTTCTACTTCCTCCAAAATGGAGGAAGTTACTTACCTAGGTCCCCCTAAGTAAGTAGAACTTCCCATGGGAAGTTCTACTTCCCATTATCAACCAAACACAATTTTACACTTCCTAAGAATTTCAAATACATGAGAAAAGTAACTTCCTAGGAAGTATGACTTCCTATATCCAACCAAACAAGGCCTATAAATATAAGCAATGTCATTTTACTGTATCCAATGCATTAACATTAGGAATTTGCTAGTATATTTTTCAATTTTTTGGCCTTTTGGGTCCCTTATTAGCTTCGTACTCTTATTTATTATCATCAACTAAAATGTTAGATTTACTTTTAGACATACAAATTCTTATATTTTAAAATTTCAATAAATTACAATCCATATTGTATTATGATTCTCACTAATTTGGGATCTAAAATTCACTCCCTTCATTTGAAGAAAGATTACCACCCTGTCTAAATTCCTCATATTTGAAAATTTTATTGTTGTTTTTTCAATAATAATAAGTTTATTATTTTTTCTATTGAATTTTACCAAATAATTAGTTGACATCCACGAAGATTAAAAGTGATTGTAAGGTTCCCCTTCTATCTTTATGATTGAATTCCATTATATTTACACGCTTATAATAAATCTCCATGTATCATGTATGTTTACCAACTAGATTGTGCAGATGACTAAGATGAAGGAGAAACTTCTTTGTAATTTATCTCTAGTTATACAGATCTCCAATATAAACCAGCCATTACTCTTTAGGTCATATGCTTTCTAACACAAATACTTCATCTGTTTCAAAATAGTCGCACCATTTGTATTTTCATGCTGTTTCTTTTTCTTTTTCGGAAGGGACCCTTAAAAGAGGAGACTTTACGTTTTTTTCTTTATATATTGGTAAGAGAATGCTTATCAAAGTTCTTTAATAAATAATGATCACACATTAAATGATACAACTATATTGAACGGAAGAAGTATATATTAAATTGGCATGTGTCATGTGCAACCAGCTTAACCTATTTACTCCCATTGGGCATATCAATTGCAGACTTTCTCATTTCATGTTTGGACCACACACTTACTTTTCTGTGAAAGATATTCACAAAGGCCCAATCAAGAAAAGACCCAACAATTGGTGGGCCGGATAGGATGATTAATGATTGAATTTATTTTCAACACGAGTATATGTTAAAACACGTTTAAACTTATTCCAAACTCTTTTTTCGATTTCAACAGGAGTATTGTTTACAACTCTAATGTGAGCTTTGACTATTAATTTTGTTAACTATGTAAACAAAGATATATATCATGTGTTTCAAAAAGTACAATGTGATAACAAAATTGATATTAATGTTGCTGGAAGCTTATTTTCAGCTTAGTTCAATTCAATTCAGTTCAGTTCAATTCAATTCAATTCAGTTCAACTCTGGACACTCTCACATATCACTATCAGTTCAGTTCAATTCAATTCAATTCAGTTTAACTCGGTTCATTTCAGTTCAATTTAGTTCAATTCAGCTCAGTTTTGTTCAGTTGTTTTACGCCGAAGAGAACATGCCCTAAATATCACCAACTTTTTTTTTTTTACATATGTATAACTATAACGAAGAGTTATTTTATATTACTCATCTAGCTAATCGACATTTAAAATGTGTTTTTTTTAGTAGAAAGGGGGCACGTATTATTAATCAATATCCATCTTCGTCAAGGTCAAAGCATCTTGCGGAAAAAAATCCACAAACACTTGTTCCCGACCATCCAAAGGAGACAATCTAGCAACAAAGTGAGCTACACGATTTATCTACCCACTTAACATGAAAAACATTAAACGACTCAAAACAACGAGTTAACACACATATATCTTCAACTATAAGATCCACATGACAACGACCCAAATTCTGCTCAACAATAGCTTTGGCTAGATTTAATGCATCCACTTAAAGCTCCACTTTAGTAAACCTCAACCTATGCGCCAGCTGCATACCAAACTTAGTCGCCATCGCCACACTCCACCTTGATTGGAACCGCTTCACAGCCACCACGACCACCTCACCTTTCCAATCCCGAATCACCACACCAGCACCCACACTGTCATCCCCAATCATCGCAACATCAAAATTAATTCGTATATTTAAGATGTGTCTTGTTCAACTTATATTAATTTATTTCAAAAAAATATATGAGATAAGTTCAAATAAGATAAGATAAATTCAGATAAGATAAGTTCTAATAATACAAACTTCATACAAAAAGTTTCATAATTAGTTTTAATTATAATACATCCTCCGTTCTATTTTAAATGGAATGTTTGCTTTTTCACGCAAACCCAACGCACTTATTTAATTATTAATATATTTAGTTGTGCACACGTAAAGAAAATATAAAAAAGTTATAATTTGATAGTATGCATCGAGACAAATCTAACAAGATCCCATTTTACTATATTTTTCTTTATACAATGGCGATAAATTACCGTTAAAATTGATCAATGAATAGTGTCATTTCACTTAATGTTTCATTTAGAACAGAACGCATAAAGTATGCGCAATGGAAAATTCATGATTACTACATGTCAATGTATTTCAAACGATATTAATTATGTTAGGCAACACAATAGATTAGAATATAAGCCTAACAAACTAACATAGTATAATTTGTCAATATATTTTAATGTTATTCTTATGCTTTTTGAACATGAATACTTGATCATTTCGTATCATGTAATTATATGGATTTTAAAATATCATTGCTTCATACATGTATAATTGATATATGTTATTTAATTTTTTTTAATAAAAGCATCACAAATTAAAATAATATGCATCAAGCTCTAATAAGTTCAGATTAGTCAAGATAAGTTGAATGAAAGTATCCTAAACCTAATATTATATATATATACATATATATATATATATATATACATATATATATATATATATATATACATATATATATATATATATATATATACTATATTATATATATATATATTATATTATATACATATATATAATATTATGTATATATATATATATATATATATATATGTATATATATATATATACATATATATATATATATACTATATATATATATAGGTAAAAATAAATAAAATCTCTCTTGATCACGACTACACATTTATCAAAAAATTGTCCTTATCTCTATCATTATACTCCTTACTAAATCATGAACTAAACTGAAATCATGTTCAAAAGAACAAGATTTTTGTGTGATTATCCTAAATTAAACTCATCTTTTACCACAAAGTCAATTTTCAAAACTTAATATTCACCCTATATTACAAATCCACCATCAAAGCAACTTTTTTTTGTTTTTACACACAACAAATTCATTTTTTTTATTAGGAAATTAAGTCAACTCAAGGACTAACCCCCACAAGGCTACTAGTAGTACGAAACAACAACACATTGGCTGGTAAGGCATGCATAGCATGCTAAGAAAATAGCCCAACATAATGCTGGAGGTAAGGATTGAACCCCTGACCTCAAGAGCCAAAGGAAAGCGCTCTACTCACTAGAGCTAACTCCTATCCTTCATGCAACGGATTCATACAAGACTACACAATCAAATAGACACATTTCCTTTATTACCAAAACAAAAAATTGAGCAAATCTCCCCAATTAGGCATTAATGCTAACAAAATCGACCCATTCTCACTTTCTTACCAAAACAGAAACAACAATAGAATTAACAAATTATAAAATGTCGACCCATCTTATTTTCTGTTACTCTGTGTAACATCACTCTTCTTGTCTGCTTCTTAGTTCTTCCCTCTATTTTTTCTCAGAATCTCTAAAATCTCTCTCTCTCTCTCACTATTCTCTAATGCTCTAAAGTTTCAACAATGGCAGCCATAGCCGTTACTCCCCGCATTTTTCTCTCTCCTAATCACAACCGTCGGATTTCTCCACACTCATTTCCAACCGTTAATCTTCGCTCCAAACAACACCTCTCTCTTTCTATCTCTACTCGTCGCTCTTTCAACTGCTCTGCTGTTTCATCTCCTTCTCTCGGTACTCTTTCAATTCGTCGATTGAATGTTGATTAATTTCTGTTTGTTTGTGATAATTTTGATTGATTTTGAGTAAATTTTTGAAAATTTGCAGTGAAAAATTCGTCGGAGTTCGTTGAAGCAGCGAAAAGCGGGAATTTAATTCCGTTATATCGGTGTATTTTCTCCGATCATTTGACTCCGGTGCTTGCTTATCGTTGTTTAGTGAAGGAAGATGATAGAGAAGCTCCGAGTTTTTTGTTTGAGGCTGTTGAGCCAGGGTTTAAGAACTCTCATGTTGTATGAATCATTCTCTATCTTTTAATTTTGTTGTTAATTTTTTGATTTGTGTTTTACTAATTAATTATTTTATTTTCATTTTAATTTTCAGTAAGAACTTATGGAAGAAGTGTTGCATGTAATTTTTTAGAAATGAACTTGTAAGAATCTTGAATTGATAAGAAAGAACAAAAAAAATGGAATAATTATAGTGTTTTATTTTTTTTTTATTTTTTTTTGCTACATGAAATATCATGAATGCTTTTTTTTATGTTATTTTTTAGTGGTTTAGTACATGAATTTTAGTTTGTGAAATGAAGAAATGGATTTTATATCAAACAGATAGATGTTTTAAGTTGGTAAGTGAATTCTAAAAGTCTTTTTTGGTTATTTTGCTAGAGCAAGACTAGGAATTTCCTTTAAAACAAATGTATGATAAAAGTTATTATAAAGAGATTTGTTTGGTGTCCTTTTTAATAATTACTTAATTAATACTCCCTTTGTTCCTTTTTGGATGTAACATGTTGACTTTTGACACTATTCATACAACTTATTTTGACCATTAATTGTTATTTATATATATAGAAAAATATTGTCATGTGCGATCTTGTTGGATTTGTCTCGGTATACACTTTTCAAATATATAATTTTTATAGTTTTTACAATTATATAATTAGAGATATTATGGGTCAAACTTGTGTCTCGACAAGTGTGAAAAGTCAAATGTTACATCTATTAAGAAACGGATGGAGTATAAATTGTTTGTGAGAAAACCAATGAAAAAGAATGTTAGATCGCAAGTTTTCCATAGTTTTAGTAAAAATAAATAAGTCAATGGGAAAGGTGATGATATTTCTAGTGGACTGTGGAGTTATATGTAGTATCTTTGGGATTTACAGGGAAGATACAGTATCGTCGGGGCTCAGCCAAGCATGGAAATTGTGGCAAAAGAGAACTTGGTGACGTTGATGGATCATCATGCAGGGAAGAGGACCGAGGAGTTTGTGGAGGATCCGATGGCTGTCCCGAGAAAGATCATGGAGGATTGGAAGCCACAACTAATTGATGAACTTCCTGATGTCTTTTGTGGTGAGAATTATGAATGATTTATTTCCTTATAGGTGTATTTGACTTAACTTGGTTATATAATATACTTATATCTTACCTTTTCTGGTTTTTTGTACTGAGAATGTGCCCAATGTAAATGCGGTATTCTCCTCAATTCTGATCATAAGAGGTTGTAAGTTTAAAACAAGTTGATTCGTGGATATAGATTGCCTATAAGTGGGTGTTATTCATGGCTATTTAGGTCTTGAGATGTGAAGTTGCTAATTCGTGCATGTTTGCATGCATCGCTCACTTACGTGAATGCATAATGGTGCTGATTTACTTGGATTTATGTCCAAGTGTGTATGTATTTGTGTTGAGTGTACCAATTAATGTTTGTCGGGTAGCGAGTGTTTACCATGCCATGCTGTTAACATCTTATGCCAGATCAGATACTTGTATGTCGTTTCCCATGAGTGAATTCTGGTTGTTGTTTCTATTTCTAAAACTTCAGCATGTCATGCAGCCAATACGTTCCATGTGTTGATCTTGCTAAATTAAGGAATTTTTATAATAAAGCCATTTAGTTCCATTATGTCATGATAGGATCTTAATAACTAACACATTTATCGTTTTATGTTCACGTGCAAAAGCGACTAACGGTTCTTTCCTTTGAGTCATGATTTGGTACTGGTATCCCAGTTACAGATTACAGCATATTATTGTCTTTATATTCCTAGAACACAATATATGGACAATACTGTGTACTTGTGTAGTAACAAAGTGTACAGATGATTTAATTTTTATGATTTAATTAGTTATATGATTTGCTTGATCATGCAGATGTCTAGTACTTCAACAAATCTACAATGAGTTAATTTTAGACTTATGTGCAGATCAAGGGGGAAAGAATAAACCGTTGTTTCCACTGTATCTGATAGATTTGATCCTTTTGTTTTCCGGGAGTCTTTCATGTACCACTTTCCATCATCTGGAGGAAAGATTTTGAACCTAGAAACTAAAGAAAGAACTTATGCATAACATGTTGACCCTCTTGCATTTATTGACATGCAAGTATGCATGGCCTTATGTTGCTTTTGCTATTTTGTTAGGTGGATGGGTTGGTTATTTCTCGTATGACACAGTTCGTTATGTGGAGAAGAAGAAACTTCCTTTTTCAAGTGCACCTGATGATGACAGGAACCTTCCCGATGTTCATCTAGGCTTGTATGACAATGTGATTGTTTTTGATCACGTGGAGAAGGTATGTTTATGAAGGATATACTTTTCCTTCTGCACATAGTCATGACCACTCAAGTTTCATTCTATTGTCTTCTCTTTGAACTGGTGTAATTAGTCAGAACTCAGGAACATGCATGTAGTTCAACATATAGAAGATTCTGAAGACTTGAACAGCGGTAACAGGCATATTAGGAAGTCTGAGCTAAGATTCTCTAGCTATAATGATTATTAAAGTAAAAGCCTTGACCTTGTTTCTGATTTCATCCGCTGATAGATTCGAGATATCGATAAAAGAATTACCAAAAATTGTATGAAAATGCAAGGATTTTCTGTCTAAGATGAATAGCAAAGAAAAGAAACGGATCTCTATTTATGGATGTTGGAATATTTCCACAACATTGCCTTGTAACTACAGGATTGGTTTGTGACCTCAGAAAGCTTATGTGATACACTGGGTTCGCGTGGATCGTTTTTCTTCTGCAGAGGAGGCTTACAATGATGGAATTGACCGCCTTGAATATTTGCTGTCCAGGGTGCATGACATAGTAACGTGAGTAGCTACTTAAACTCCTGTGACTTATAACCTCATATGGTATTTTATTTAGCTATCTAGATTTAGCTTGACTTTTGTGTGCGTTTCACTTCAGTCCCAAGTTGCCCTCTGGATCCATTAAATTACAGACCCGCCTTTTCGGTAGCTCATTGAAGACTTCAAATATGACTAGTGAAGAATATAAAGCAGCTGTTTTACAAGCCAAGGAACATATCTTGGCCGGTGACATATTTCAGATTGTATTAAGTCAACGTTTTGAGAGACGAACATTTGCAGATCCATTTGAAGTATATAGAGCATTGAGAATTGTTAACCCAAGCCCATATATGGGATATCTGCAGGTATGTTCCACCATTTTGCTTGTTCTTTGATATTACATGTCTTTTTGGCCCCCCTTTCCAAGCTTACCTCTCAATTCTCATCCATTGTTACATGCCAGGCCAGAGGGTGTATATTGGTTGCCTCAAGCCCGGAGATTTTGACTTGTGTCAAAAAAGTGAGTCTGTAGTATTTACTTCAATGTTGCTGTTTTACTTTCATTTTTGAGTTAAGTGTTCATTCAAATTACTAGATATTCCCTTTAGTTAATGTCTGGAATTGACTGGATGCAGCACTTGAATCTTTGTGCATTGATCAATCATCTTGAATTTCATGTCTTATTATTGTGTATCAAGTTGTTGTACTAGTATTGCGTATCATAGAAGCCCGATTCAATTATATATACATTTATGCCAATACTTCTGCGTCTGCATTTGTAGGGGAAGATCACTAACAGACCTCTTGCTGGAACTATTAGAAGAGGAAAGACACCAAAAGAAGATTACATGCTGGAAAACCAGCTTTTGAATGATCAAAAGCAATGTGCTGAGCACATAATGCTGGTTGATCTGGGAAGGAATGATGTCGGAAAGGTTATTTCATATATCCCTGCTAGTCTTTCTTGCCAATCTAATTCATGCGAATTAGACTGAATGTTTTCAAATGGTATATACGTTCTTGGAATAATACAGCAATTACCCTTTATCTTTGTATTATAATTGTGATCTGAAATTTGATGACTGATCTCTAAGCAGGTCTCCAAATTTGGTTCTGTGAAAGTTGAAAAGCTTATGAATATTGAGCGATATTCCCATGTGATGCATATCAGCTCTACAGTGAGTTATCTCTCCTTAATTCTTACCGCCTTTAATTGTTCTCTTTCCTTTTTCTGACTGAACTACTAAAAGTTTATTTGGCGAGGCCAGGCTCTTGGGAGAGGGAGGGATGATTGTTTGATCTGCGATACAGAAAGGCAATTTGTGAATAATATGTGAGGGAGGAAGACCGTATTCAATATTTTTTTTCTACTCTTTTTGCATGAACCGATCCCAAGAATTGGAATGAAATAGTGTCAGTTTGGTTATATGTTAACCTTAGGATTTCACATATGGTCCAGTTGTGCATGCATCTGTATCCCCATTAGGGGCTAAGGGAAGGTCTGTTTCTTGGTCTTTGGGAAGACAAAAACACTATTAAGTTTGTGATGGACTAGATATATTAGTCCTTTTCTTGGTAATGCACCATTATTTTCATGTATCCCTCATGATCCTGCATCACGTAAGGAGGTCTTGCTGATAAACTTATGCACTTCTTTTTGTGTTCTCAGGTGACAGGGGAACTGCTCGATAATTTAACAAGTTGGGATGCTTTACGTGCTGCATTACCTGTTGGGACAGTTAGTGGAGCACCAAAGGTTCCTCTCTTACTGTCTGCTCGTGCCTCTTTTTCTCGTTGCTTCCTCCCACTTTTTGGCCTTTGTCCTTGTTAGAGTGATGCTATTTTTCGAGAATGTCATTTTGATGTGGGATGCTCTCTTGCTTATCTGTGTAGTTACCTTAATAGAACAAGATTTTAAATGGAAGTAACCATGTCAGCATACCAACACTGGCTGTTATATATTGAATGATTGCTGTTTTCAGAAATTTAGCATTTGAAAGATTTTAAAACTTAGGGTCCTCATTATTTGATCTTCGAGCTTGAATGGTTCTTACAGACATGAAATTTTTTTACCTGAACTTGTATGGTTCTTACAGACATGAAATCTTGAACATCAGATTTTTTTACTATACTAGGTATTCATGCCATGTATGTTTACTGTCTTAGCCATGGGACATTAGTGCCTGGTTCCTTCTTTCCACAATGGTGCATATGATTGTTTTTATTTTTTTCCTTTTGGAGTTTACTTTTGTATGCTTACTTGCTTACTGTTGGTTGGCATGTCTACTATCTAGGTTAAAGCGATGGAGTTGATAGATCAGCTTGAAGTCAATAGACGAGGGCCATATAGTGGTGGATTTGGTGGGATATCATTTACCGGTGACATGGACATAGCTCTCGCTTTGAGAACTATGGTCTTTTCAACTGCAACACGATATGATACAATGTATTCATACAAAGATGTTGATCGAAGAAGAGAATGGGTAGCTCACCTTCAGGCTGGGGCCGGCATCGTTGCTGACAGTGATCCTGCAGATGAACAGAGAGAGTGCGAAAATAAGGCTGCTGGCCTTGCCCGTGCAATTGATCTAGCCGAGTCATCTTTCTTAGAGAGGGAGTAGAGAGTTCAATTAGTGTCGGCTTTTTGTTTGATGTTGAACTTGCAACACAATTGCTGCTTTTAGATGTAGGTTTTTTTTGTTATTATTATTTATAAAGATGGAGAACCAGAGAAATCAAAACTATTCAACTTAGGGAAGAGTATGCCGGAACTTGGGGCATAGTGTTGTGTTGTATGTTGATAGATAAAATTGTTGTATACTTGTATTGGCTGTATGCACAACTGCACAAGTGCACAACAAAGTTTGGTGGTATATTTAGTTTCATATTTTTTAGTTTAAGTTCTTTTTTTTTTTTTTTATAAGGTAAGAAAAAAAAGACCTTCTTTACGAGAGGAACTCTTAATGCATCAACAATGATTAGCAACAACCAATAACCAAGTAGATGAGAGAGAAAATAATAGGGGTGAGGAGCGACGGTGGCAACTCCGATGAGGAGGTCATGAGCTGAGGGAGACACAGGAAGGAGGAGAAGGATCAAGAGTGAGAGAAGAAAATTGTTATTATTGTTATGAGGATTGAAATTAGCTTGTAAGGATTTGTAGTTAATTCATAAAGGAATTTAGAAGGAATAAGAAAGTCAATTTATTAATTTGAATTGTAGTGAGAATGGTACATAATTATTGGTATTGTTGTTGAGGTATATTATGGATATCGATTGGTGGAGCTTAGACAAATCAAAGGAGTCTAAAGGTTTCGAGTTATTGGATTTGCATCTTAAGAAATTGGTTTGCAATTGAGGTAACATTTATGTTCAGCAAAATGTATTTAATATGTCCATGTGTGTTATATTGTATAGTTTACATCATACATCGTTTATAGTCATAGGATCATGGCCATAGTTATAGAGTCAGTTGTGAATTGTAATTAAATGATTATAAAAAAACACTCTTGTTCTGTTATTGAAATTGTTAGAAAATGATTATATTTATGAACTATGATTTGAGTATGATAATGTAAAAAGAATTTTTATTTGATAGTTGTCTTAGCTTATGAACTGAGATAGAAAGTGACAAGGTACAGGTGGAGAAAAATGATTCAGATATAAGTTTAGTTAAGACCATAAAAGGTTGAATATTCTATTATGTTATGTTACGTTACGTTATGAGCTTATACTTGCCAGCATTTTGTGTTAAGTGATTGAGCTACGCTAGCGATATATTTTAATGAATAATGAATTCTTTTCCGAACAATTAGCAAGCTTGATTATTGTATGGAAAACGTTTGCGAACCAAAACCGTGTTTACAGGCTGAAGTAAAGTTACTAAGCTTTTAGCTCATTTTAGTTTTGTTGTTTTCTATTTTTTCGCTGTAACACCCCCAAAATCCATACACGTCTAATGCTACGTCGCATCGACTTTGGGAGTGTTACCGCCGCGATGGAACGCAAGGCATAATTAGAAATACGGTAACTCAAATTCATTGTCTCAAAACCAAATTGCAGCGGAATAGAAAATGTAATTACAACTCGGGAATCAGATGACCCCTCTTTATTCAAATCAAACCATTTAACAATGTTCTATAAAATTCAGTAATACTTAAACCAAAAGTTTAACTTCAAACTACAGACTAGCCCCCTTATGCTTGATACATGCAGCAGCACCAGCTCACCTAGTCTGCTCCCCATTGAAGTGTCAATGGTTCATCACAGGTAACAAACACATAATAACACACAGAGTCAGCTATGCTGAGTACGTAATAACCATTGAAACTATATGAACATAAATGATGCAACATTACAACTGCTATATGAAATTCATATCTCACATCCTTTAATCTTTCATTATTTGGCATCGAACGGGCACCGTCATCTTACTAGAATCATACGGGCTACTGAATCCTTAATAGACAACTTGGTCTATTAGATGAAATGCAAATACGGTTTTGTTCCGTCTCACACCCATCACCTTAGTATGCATACCCCCAAGATCGAACGGAACCTTCCGCCTACTTGAGTTATCAAAATATAAGGACACTACTGTCGTCACAGTAGGCCTGCGTAGGAGTGTAGGACAAGTCCACACTCCCCCCATTGTTCTATACTTGTAGGGAATCCAACTACAAGTATGCCATAATCTTCTTTTACTACCAACATTCTTTTATAACTTTAAGGAGTCATTTACATGCTCTCTTAATTACCAAACTCAATCTTATTCTGGTAACACTCTCTTACTCTATAGATCAGATTAATAATGCTGATGTTACACTACGATAGAACTTCGCATTTCAATGCAACATATTTCAATGCATCATATTGATTTCACGTTATAAACGTCTAACCAAACAATCACAATCAAATGTTCCCTATCATGGTACTAGGTTCCAATAACATGAACTGCAACCTAATCATGATACTAAGCTTTGAAAGTAAACTGGTACGCGTACGTACCTTGTAGCGGAGAATTTTCGCTGACTTAATAGAACGAGCCGCTTATGAAATTGGGACCTAAATCGTTAAAACAAAGCTTTAGTGTTACGTCCTTGATAACACTAACAACTACTACGTACTAAGACCATAACGATCTAACGATTCGAATTAACGAATAGTTAAAACCTTATTCCAGAACTTTCGTTATAATTCTAATCTAGTGAATTTAACGTCTTTTAGAAGTCAGAGTTAGTGAGTAACTAAGTTAGTTAGTAACATTAGTCCACTATTTTACCAATCCAAAAGGTCATAAGTCCAACCTGTCTTATGTCCAGAAGTTAAGTCATATGTCCAAAAGTAAGTCATATGTCCAAAAGTAAGTCATATGTCCAAAAGTAAGTTCCATGTCCAAAAGGTAAGTCATAGTCCAAAGTCAGTTCGTGAAACAGGTCACCCATGAAACGATAATAACTGTAACTAATAACAGAACACACTTTTCCTACTTTCAACTTATTCCAATTACAAACCTAACCAGAATGTAACTTAAAACAGAATAATAACTTAACTAGTTAAACAATCTAATAATTTACTAAACACTCTAATTACTAATTATTAATTACAAACCTTACTTAATTACGAAAACAGTAAATATAAGTAATAAAACTGATATAATATTTTAGGTACATAATAGGGTATACCGCTAAATTTGCCGGCGATAAACACTGGCGACGAATTCCGGCGACCCTTGCTGCCACGCACGCTCGCGCTACTGCTTCGCACGACGCACCCGTGCGGTCTCCGTCGCCCAAACACACACACGCGACCCAGATATGTCGCGTCACCACTCGTACCAACTGAACCACTCGCATAAACCTTCTCGCAACGTCGCACAACCCTCGTTGTTGCTCGTACGTCGCACCACACTGCACGACACTCGCAAGCCGTCACACACCCTCGTCCTCTCGTGAGCCTCGCACGAACCACAACACTCTTCGCACCAAAAACTCTCGAACAAAACCCTCGACAACTCGCACGAAACCTCTTCGCACGAACCACCCTTCGCACGATTTTCTTGCAGCCTTCGTCGGGACCCTTCGCACCAACACCACCCACGTACTGCACCGGCGACGTGAAGGAGCGGAGCGAAGTGAAAGAGGAAGGGCAGCGAGAGAAATTCCGGGAGAGAAAGAAAGAGAGAGGTCGGTTGAGGAGAGAGAGAGGAAGAAAAAGTCGGCTGAGGAGAGGGAGAAGAATGTCGGCTGAGGAGAGGGAGAAGAAAGGGTTTAGGGTTTTCTGAAATTCCCTCTCCTTTTCTTTTTATACTCCCTTCAAAAGGTAGTAACCCTAGGTCAAGTGAAGATTAGGTTACTCTTTTAAAACTCCGAAAATGCCTAACAATTTCCTATTAACAATAATTTATTCCTATTAATTTGTAAATAAACTAAAATACCTTTTTATTAGTTCTTTATATTTTCTTAATTAGTACGAAATTACTACTAAAAATACGGAGTATTACATTCGCTGTAACTTGCAGGTGTATGTCAGAGACGTCGGTTATAAGGATAGAAAAAAAGTAAAGAGTTATTACGAGTAACAACAAAAAGATGATATAACTAGATTACCAACGTTGCAATCCAATAGGTCACTTGGTTTGCTTCTCAGAATTATGGGTGAGTTTTCATTCTACCAACTATCAAACTGGTTGAGTATAAGTTTGATATCCTTCGTGATATTAGCTATTTGTCATAGAGGTACCCGAAGAATCAATAAGAAAAATATTTTGTACCAATTTTATTATACCAAAAAACATACACCAATAAGAAAGCTTAAAAAAGTTAGGAGGGTACCAATAACAAAAATATTTATTGAGGTAGGATTAAATAAGGGTATGAATATTGGCAGTATGAAGGAAATTTTTAAGCAAAGACTATGTGGTAATATTGAAATAAAAAATGGGAGTCTTGGAGTGGGTTTGATAATTAAAGACTCCATCCAAGACTATAACATACAAGGATTTAAATTTCTAGGCCACTTAAAAATTAACATTTGTCTTTCTTTTTTCGTAAAATGCACTTAAAACATAGTCTTTAGAGAGTATGAGGGATAGAATATAAAAATGAAATGAGTATTGAGTGAGTCTGTAAAATTAAAAAATAGTGGAAAGCTGATGTGGTACCGTCTGGATTTTGGAGTTGAGCACGAGGCATAAACTCACCCTAAGTAGCATTGAAAAATGAAAAAAAAACCTAAGTGCCTAACCTTAAAAGCGTTGGTTAAAGTCTTGGAAGGTGGCGCCCAACACCTGAGATCAAATCTCATATTCATTAATTTTCCTTGCGGCTCTCTTTACTCCAAAAAAAATTATTAGAACCAACCTAAAAATTTCTCAAACCTTAATTAATCATAAGAAATTAAACCGAGCCAAAATTAACATTCGACTTGCACTGCATATGTGTCGAAAGTACATTAAAAACTTTATTTGAACATTTTATGTTATGCACGCATGGCGAGCGCCTCCTACGCCTAGAGTGTGTTTAAAATGGGCTCGAAACTCTTCAAAGATTTGGGAAAAGGTTGTTATAGAAGGCTTTTTCTTTTGTCCTAATAAATTTTTTAAACCAATTAACATTCTGTTTCAACGATATTTAATTATGAACAACACAATATTGATATATTAAACTTGTTTTTAGGCCTGGGATAAATATGATTTTTATTAATACTTTACTGTCAAATTATAGCACCAAAAACATTAAAGTCGTGGTATTAAATCTTTAGGAACGTCTTTTAATATACTAATATAGATTACATGTAATTTGTCAAAAAAATAGAAATTGAACAAATGAACAAATGAACAAAAAAACCACCCTTGAATGAAAAGTGATAGCACATAAGAAAACAAAAGGCATTAATAAAAGGAAAGGGCTATGTATAAGGTGCTTAAAATGAAAATAAAATATTACAAGTGGTAAACCTCTGTTTTTAAAGCAACACCAAACTGTAAGACCCTGTTTTTAATGTCCATGGTGAGAAGGCCATCTTTATATGATTATATCAAAGCCTTGATTCTATGGTGAGTCGGCAACCCCACGGCAGTTTGTTCGTGGCCCTATGTTTTGGTCACTTACATGGTGAGCCGAGCAACCCTACAGCAGTTTGTCGTGGCCCTATGTTTCTGTTCACTTACATGTCAAGCTAAGGGCGAGAAAAAATTGATGGCTTTAAAGCTCCGTTTGATAGGACGTAAAATATTTTCAGTGTAAAATGATTTTCATGGAAAATAATTTACAACGGAAAACACCATTCCAGAATTAGTTTTCCGTTGTTTGGTTCCATGTAAGAAAAATGATGAAATGAAAGGGAAATTAAGGAGGTAGTAAGAGGAGTGTACAAAAGAAATAAGGAAAATAGTTTTCCCTTCATTTTGAAGGGAAAATGGTTTTCCATCATTGGAGAGTAATTTTACCCCAAGGGAAAATGATTTTACATTCTTTTGCCAAACAAACGATGTAAAACTGAAAATAGAGGAAAACAGTTTTCTGGAAAAACGTTTTACACCCTACCAAACGGAGCCTAAGTCAAGCTGGGATTATCACAATAGAAGCTGCCATGATATCCGTCGTAAATGCTTTGGTTAATGGATAGATATAGCAAGCTACTTCGGTCTTGGAAGATGTCGCGACTCGCAACTATAGCCCAAGTTTCTAAAAGAAAAACAACTGAGTTCATTATAGTAAAAGATCATACATTCTTTAGTTCAAATTTATGTGGTTAAAATAAGCCAAAAGATACCGTAACGTTTACTGCCAATGTCGGGTACACTTTGCCATTTTTCTCGAAAAGAAATTCTTATATAGAGTGAACTGGGCCTACAATACATATATCAATGACCAATTCCAATTTCAACGTGACACATGTATCTTACTAATGGCTCTGATTTTATCCAAAGTTATTAAAATCGCGATTCAAATCTTAAAATCTTACGATTTAATATGATAAACAATTCGATTCGCGATTCTAGACAATTCTGTACATTTCTGTTGACTAGCGAAAACCTCACAAGTTTAAATCATGCTAACAAAGAAAATAAGAGATATACTTCCTCCGTTTAGAAATAGTTGCACCATTTCTAATTTGTGCACTATTCACATCTTACACTTAGATTGTCTTTAGTGATTTATATTTTAGGAAAAACATAGTCATGTGGGATCTTGTTAGATTCGTCTCGATGTAAATTTTTTTAATATAAACTTTTTATAATTTTTACTTATTGATAATTAAAGATATTAATGGTTGAAATCATACATCGGCATGCGTGAGAAGTAGAAATGGTGCAACTATTTCTAAACAGAGGAAGTATATTGTTATTATTGCCAATATAGTGGGTAAACAACTATTTTTTCCAATTTTTAGGTCTTTTAACTTATAATTTTAGCATATTCAATGAAGATTGAGTGCAATATCTTGATTATACAAAAATTCAATTTTACGATTCGATTCGAAAGGTTGTTTTCGATTCAAACTAGAATCTCGATTTTAACAACATTGATTTTGTCCACCACAAAAATAACAAAGATAGGGACAAATTTAGTGCAACAATCCCGCTTCCTATGTTAAAAAAAAGAAGGGATTTCAGCAAATACCATCTAGTGTGCTTAAATGGGCATAATGAAATGACGACATTTTGTGAAACATCTACGAGCACCATTGTTGTGCATGCACACCATATAGAGCTCAAACTAGTATGTCTCCAAGTTATAGCAGTCCAAAATCCAAATGCTGTAACATTAAGCCACAAGATGCAGGTGTTACTGTAAAATTACATACCGCGATTACACAGCACATCAATATGGACTCTTCGAGAGTGGCTCTTCACGTCAATGCAAGACCACCATAAATTGCACAATTAAAGTTCACACGACCTCGCAACAACTCTTCCTAGGGAAATACTAAGCCCTACCAAGTAAATGATTCTTGCTTCTCAAAACACTTACAAGTTACGACCTCATCACAACTCGAACCTATCGCCTAATAATCATCCTGACTGAACACATTAACAAGTAATCGTCCAAAATCACTCAAAGCATACCTACAGTAGAACACAAAAAATAGTTTCTGAAAATGCATGGATTGTAACCCACGGAAAGGCCGAAACTACCAAAATTATTCCCCCAAACTTCAACACCTCTCCCTAACCCCCACTTCCCCCTTGTTAAAAAAAAGAAGGGATTTCAGCAAATACCATCTAGTGTGCTTAAATGGGCATAATGAAATGACGACATTTTGTGAATCATCTACGAGCACCATTGTGCATGCACACCATATAGAGCTCAAACTAGTATGTCTCCAAGTTATAGCAGTCCAAAATCCAAATGCTGTAACATTAAGCCACAAGATGCAGGTGTTACTGTAAAATTACATACCGCGATTACACAGCACATCAATATGGACTCTTCGAGAGTGGCTCTTCACTTCAATGCAAGACCACCATAAATTGCACAATTAAAGTTCACACGACCTCGCAACAACTCTTCCTAGGGAAATACTAAGCCCTACCAAGTAAATGATTCTTGCTTCTCAAAACACTTACAAGTTACGACCTCATCACAACTCGAACCTATCGCCTAATAATCATCCTGACTGAACACATTAACAAGTAATCGTCCAAAATCACTCAAAGCATACCTACAGTAGAACACAAAAAATAGTTTCTGAAAATGCATGGATTGTAACCCACGGAAAGGCCGAAACTACCAAAATTATTCCCCCAAACTTCAACACCTCTCCCTAACCCCCACTTCCCCCTTTGGCTCTAACAAATCCCTGTTATAAACTAATTTTCATAACTGTTACAAACCAGGCAATGCTCGAAATTGTTCCCAAGACTCAGTGGGTCGAAATAGGCGATTTCGAGGCGGATAGAAAATCAGGTATCTAACTAATGATAAGAGGGAACTAAATTTCGATGGAGGGTTATATTTTCCTTCCTGATAAATCCAAACCGAGACTTCCATGGTTAGAAGGACTAGGAAACAAAAATACAAGCTCGTTCTTCCCTTGTCTTTCCCTCTATGATCGCTATCCAAACAAAGTGAAGCTCTAATGGGTGCTAAATCTGGAGATAACAACACCCAAGTGTATTGACAAACAATTTGTAGTTCAATAAAGAAATATCAACAACAAAACATTGACTAAAGAACAAGCAAAAAATCACTGATCAACTAAGGAGCAATTGTCAATAAAGATCTATTTATCAGCTTCTTTAACGTATAACAAGATAATTAGTATAATATTTAATCTCCAACAAGCACAATGAAGCAATCAAACATAGATCTTATTCAGTTAACATGATGATAAATCGAATGAATAATGATAATATCAAACAAAAAAGCAAAATTACGCAGATAACAAAGAGAAACGAAATTGGAAATTATGTAAATATTCCAGTTAAATTACTGAAGATATCATGTTCAACAAAAAGTACCAATACATAATATGATATTAAACTGAGTACCTAAATCAGTCAAAATAGCTACAAAAATAGCTAATAGATCGACGAAATAAGATGAAAAATAAAACGACGGAAAACTAAAAGCCACCATAACAGTTCAGGTGTGCTTCTACTTGGATCTCTGTCTCATCTTTCGGCGCTTCCTCTTCAACCTCCTCATACGCTTCTTCTTCCACTGGATAAATCAAACAAAAACGAAGGAAATTAGTTGAATTCACTGTAATAAAATTTCATCAAAATTAATAGAAGAAAAAATTCATTAAAATTAATGGAAGAAATATTTGTTAAATTTGATGGAAAAATAATCGAAGTTCATGAATTGATCGATGAATAAGAAGAAGATTGAAGTATTACCTTGGCTCTCATGATGATCGGAAGAAAAAAAAACTGCAACCGCAAAACCCTAATCGATGGAGAACGACGAAAAGAAAGGAAAAGAGGAGAAGTTTTAAGAGGAAAGATGTGAAAGGAGGTATTGTGATAATATATAGTGAAACCCTAGCTTGAAGTGTATGGGTTTAGTTTTTGTTGGGTCGAGAATCAACGTGGGCTGTCCAGTTGCGGAAGGTGTTTTGGGCTATTTTGCGAGTTCCATGTTATTTCATGTATCTTTTCTCTTTTTGGATGAGGTAAGAATATAGAAACGGGTCGGGTTTGGATTGGATTGCACTAGATATGTCCACGGGTTGGGTTGGGTTGGGTTGGGTCGAGCCGGTTCTTAGGGCGGATCGGTTTACGGTTGAGTTTTCTCAAACTTGGGCCGATTTGGCCCTAATTCATGGCTCATACCGGGTTCAGCCCAGCGGGTTGCTGTTTTCTTTTTTGCATAAGTGAAGACGCGTGTTTTATTCTAAAAGTTAATTGTATATGCACTAGCATTTACAATAAGTAGTTTTTGATACTGTGTATATATACTAGTGTTTTTAGATAACTGGGCCAAGGACGAAGTATTTAATTCATTTTTTTGACTAGTTTGGTAGGTCGGTTCAGGGTTAAGTATAGTTTACGATTCAATTTAGGGATTGGGTCGGGCAGATTTCCTCACTCGTGTCCGATCATCTAGCGTTTTGGGATAGGTTGACCTTTTTACATGTTGATTTAGGGTTAGGTCTGATTAGGCTCGTCCAATGGCTACCCCTATATTACGCACAATCCGACTTTACTAGTAATCAAACTTTCGTTTTGCCTCTGACTTTAACTCTTACGTCCAACTAGTACAATCTGAATTTGACTCAGACTGGAATCTCTCACTTAGACTTTGATCGAACCTCGGTAGACCTTATTTAATTATGATTTTTTATTCTTGCCAATCATTTTTTAAATGCAAATCAATTTTTTTTAGAGAAAAGCATTTTTTGGCAATAAACTCCACAATTTTTGAAGTCAAAATAATATTTGATAAATGATTATTTAGCTTTTCAACTTGAGGTTTATCTATTAGTTTCTTTGAAAATTTATCATGCTATCGTTGACGATAAATTGAAAAGCAAACTAATTTATATATTTTATACATGTTATCACAAAAATAAGTTAACATGATAATTCCATTATAATTGCATCATACAGACATACAGTCATATCGTGAGCTTGAGATTCAATATCGGTGTCGAATCGTATATATAGGGTTTTAGGTAACATCCGCTCCCGATCCTCCTCCGGAGCAGAGTCGTAATTTTTTAAACAACGTCAAAATCAAGTTTATTTGTTAGCAGAGTCAAATTAGATTTGTTGCTTAAAATCATATTAGACCACGGTCAGATCCAGGTGAAATTGTCATCTCTAAGTAAGGTGTTGAATGTGCTTCTATAAGACAATGATTAGATAAATAATATCAGGGTAATTATGTGTGCTTCGTTTGAATTGTTCTAGATAGCAAATACTCGGTTTGTTTTCATTTAATTATTGACAAAAATTGACTTTTGTATGTCATTTGTAATTTATTCGTCAGGACAAAATAATCATAAGAGATTTTGATAGATTTGTCTCAACATATACTTTTAAACTATAATATCAAAAAATTTAAATTTATTAATAGGGAAGTAGGGATATTCATGGTTAAAGTTGTGCATTAACAACTGTATTATATTTTTTTGATAGAATTATTTGTATATGTTTTTCTTCTATATAGTAGTATATAAACACCAAACTATAACTCATAGTTATGGCAAATATCAACCTCAAACAATACATCACCTTTTTATCTCATGTACTAATCCAACAACATCTAATTCATACGTCTTCCTCCAATCTCTACCACAATATTGCTGTGTAGATGTCATCTAATTTAATTAGTAAAGTTTTGTAAAGATGGTGTCGTAGAGATGATCATTTGCGAACTTAGGCGGGTTGCGAATTGCGCCTAACCTTAAATTTTTTGTCCGACAGGCTTAGCATGCCTAGTACAAGCCCTTTTATGCGGGGATAACTACTTGTATATGACTCGTCCTAAAAACTGAGCAGGTTTGCCCGCGGGCCTACTAGGCCTATTAACACTTTTGTTTTATTTTCAAATAACTCTACTTAATTTCCTTTAATATTTATAGATTAAAACATAATTTAGGTTAAAATAGAAAAAGTTGATAATCACACCGTAAGACAAAGATAAAGTAAAAAAAAATTGTAACAAAAATGTTCGAGGATGACAAATTCTTAACAAATTAAATTGTAAAGGTAAGGATGAAAATAGTTATATGTCACCCAAAGTTATGTTAATGCAAATAAATTATATATTCCAAAAGATAAATAAACATTAGTAATATCAAAAAAATAATTTTCATAAAAAATAGATATTGTGATAAACGAATCGGGCGAGCTTGCCCGCGGCATTTTTAAGGTTGTCCATATCCATCCATTAATATTAGTGGGTTGAGTCTGGCCTGCCATAGATTTTTTTTTCAAAATTTATTGTTCAAAGCCGCAACTTTAGCGGACTTTAATGGACCGTCCTGTCTATGAACAACTCTAAACTTCCACGTTGAGTGACATCGAGTCCTATTTATATCAAACACGATCTGACCACACACACAATTATACTCCCTCTTTTTTTTTCTTTACTAACAATTAAGACAATGTCATTTTCAAGCTTTTGAGAGGGTACTTTTCGAGCCATTTATAATGTAAAACAATGGGGAAATGTGAAAAAGTAGTAATTTTAGGTGGAAAAAGAGAAAAACAAATAGTAAAAAGAAACACCTATCATCAATTCATGAAAAATGTAGCGAGTAAAAAAAACGGAAGAACCAAGAAAGTATTGTCCCAGTGGTGATGGGGACCGAGAGGAATGAAACCTAACCACGTCGAACTTAGCATCGATCCGGATGTAGCCCGGAGGGTGAATCGGGTGAAAAAAAAAAAACGGAGGAAGTAACAAAGAGGGTACATACGAGATACGACAGAGAAAAAAAAAATAGAAGCTTGCAACCCTAACCCTCCAAATTCCAATCTCTAGAATTTGCGCGAACTCTCCTCTGAGATCACAAGGGAAATTTCATCTCGCTCTACATATCATAGATTTCATAGTCTACATCCGTATTCATCAGCTCATTCCAGGTTTCTTTTCCATCTAAAAACTTTGATTTCTAATTACGTATTTCCAGCATCAATTCGAGGTGTTTCCGAAGAAAGAAATTGAAGCATTTTTTCGACGATTCCTAATAACTGAAGGTCTGTTTATGACTAATCTCACTATTTTAACTTTTACAATTGAAAGAAATCGAGGAAATCTTCGACGATTCTAAAGAGTTTAATTTGAAATTTTGATGTCTTATATCCAAAGATTTGTAGGTTTTCACTTGATCTTCCATTTTGATATCTTCAAAATTGTTGAATGACAACATATGATTAGCTCAGAAGAAGAATTATATGCTTTTCCATTTTAATATCAGCTGTTGATGCTATTTATTGTAATTTGATGTATAATTATTGAAAATGTGATTTTTTTTTTCCGCTTAATCTCTGATTTTACTATAAGAAAATGAGATTTTGTTGTTAGAGAAGTAGAGATAGTGCTTGTTGGCTAACATACTCAATTTAATGTATTTGATAGTTGATACTTTAAATTATACGTGTGTTAGTATGTTGAACTTCTCAAAATTTACGGAGGATCAAAGTGCAAACTTCTTCTTGGAAACTAATCATGTGATATGCTGCTCTCGAATGCTGCGATTTCGATATTTTCATTGACAATTGTATTGTTGGGTATTCCTAATGCCAATTTTGTGATAGATGTCACTGCAAGAGAATTTGGCAAGGTTCCGAAAGCAGCAAGAGAAGTGCCAATCAACTCTTTCGAGTATTGCTTCTGCGAAACAAGCCTCAACAAAGACCTCGACTCCACCAAAGACTAACTCTAATGTACAGAAATCAACTTCGACACATACGCGGCCTCCTGCTCCTGCTGTCAAATTCTCTAATGATACTGAAAGGCTTCAGATTATTAACAGCATAAGGAAGTCTCCTGCTGGAGCTCAAATTAAGCGTGTCATTGATCTCCTTTTAGAGGTTGGTCACTTTAGCAGTTTAGTGTGATTGGTCATTAATTTCTGTAATTGTATCTCGGAGGGAAATCAGGAGTTGTTTTTTTCTAGCTTATTATGATGGGTTTATTATACAGCTGCACAGTGATGGACATGATGACTACCTGTTAATACTTCATATTCTGTCGTACCTATCGAGTTGTGACAAAATTATGATGAGTTGCCAGGAGAAAATTGTTGAGATTAACTATAGTAATTGTTTTAAGCGGGCATTTTGTTATGCAGCAAGAACAGCAGCAAGAGTGGTAATATAATAATTCTAGTCATTATAATTAGTCTCTTGATATTTGTCACTATGTTACAGGTAGACAAAATTTTGAAAAATTTAGTATAGTAGTTGTTAAGCTGGCATCTATTTAAGCAGCAAGAACAGCAACAGGATTGGTAAAATGATTCTAGTCATTGTAATTAGTCTCCCGATATTCGTCAGTGTACATGTAGAATTATGTTGAGAAATCAACTACAGTAATTGCTAAGCTGGCATCTTTGTCAGCAGCAAGAACATCACCAGGAGTGGTAAAATAAGTCTGGTAATTGTAATTATTCTCTTGATATTTGTCACACTGTTACATGCTGGCTGGATATTCTGTATAACACCCTTGGGTTGGTTGCAGAGGAGGGAAGCTTTAACTCCTAGGCAAATCAATGAAGTGTGCCACGTCGATGTGTATGCAAACAAAACTGTTTTTGAGAGTTTGAAGAACAACCCAAAAGTGTACTATGATGGGGAGTGTTTCTCTTACAAGGTAGGCCTGAGTTATTGAGTTACATTTGGTCAGATCATTGGTTTGACACCATTTAGTTTTTGATAAATAAATGATTTTCTTTGTTTTTACAGTCAAAGCATGAAGTTAAGAACAAGGACCAACTGCTTGTTTTAATACGAAAATTTCCAGAAGGCATGCCTGTCATTGATTTGAAGGATTCCTATCTAAGTGTGATGGAGGACTTGCAGGTAGCTACAGTTTCTTCTTAAACCCTCTCCTTTCTCTCTGTGTCAGACCTTTTCTGACTTTTATTGGATTGGTGTTCCATAGTGTGCAAACTGAGTTGATACACCACACTACATGACTACAGCATGTCTATGGAAATGTGTTTCTACTTATGCATTAGTCAACATTATTGGTCTCACTGCACAATGTTTTAGGGTATTTTATATGATTATTTCAGTCTTAAGTGGATGACGATCATGTTCAGATTGATTATGGGTAAAGTTGTACAGGCTCGCAAAATTGTAGCCGTTCAATACTTGTGGATTTAGCTAAGGCTGGGTTATATCATCCTTTGTTTTCCTTGGTAGTCAATTATAAGGGAGTCTTATTGAGTGTATGCTATTTTTTTGTAATTTATTTTTTCTGTATTAGTGGCGAAGAGTGGAACTGCAACTTTGAACCTCTTTATCTGGTAGGTCTGGACTTTTACTGGGAAGGTGACAATTTGCCTCCTTGTTGGTTATTACTTGTTCCCTTTATTTCCTAATAGTAGCCGACCCAGTGGCTTTTACCCCCTTAACTTGATCAATATACGGAAAAGTGGGATCCACTTAATCTTGCAGCCATAATTGCACCTGAAATTGTCTCCTCAGTTTTCACCAGTTAATATATATCTTGCTTTAAATTATTCCTGGTTCATGTGTACATCACTTTATGTGCATAATCTGATCAGTGAGTGCTTTTCTTCCACCACGAGAAAAAGTAAAATTAAATGGAGAAGCTACTAAACGTGCTGCTAAAGGTTGAAGTATTGAATGAATAATCCTCTATTTTTCTGTATTAGTCTCTTCCCTAGTTTACCTGCACACACGCAAACGTGGTCTCTCTGCTTACTGTCCTTTCTTTCTTAAAATCTCCAACAAGTCCAAATGGTATAAATTCATTCCAGCACATTCTGCAAGGGTTGCTGATGATGGAGAAGGCAAGGGACAGTTGACATAAAATGTTAGAAGAGGCAGACCGTAGGGGGATAAATAATTTGAGGAAGATGATGTTTATTGGAGCATGATGATGAGGATGTATGGATTATTGTGGTAGACGGAAGTCAGGGAGACTAGCTGATTCTGGAAGTTGGAAATTTAATAATTGATCGTTGGATATGGATAATGCTGAGTTGCTGATACCATGGTTAATGGATCATAGTGGCTCTGTGATGTTGGTGATTGGGGCATGTTATTTGTTGTCTGGAAATTCGGGCTGGTGTTTGTTGCTTGGAAATGGGGAATGGGTTGGGGGGGGGGGGGAGCTTGGAGAGAAGAGAAAATGAGCAAAGGCATCTTCTTGGCGTAGGTTCTGAAATGAGGAAAATGGTGTTTGTGGTGGAAAGCAAACATAAAAGATATTGGAGGAGGGTGCAAGCTTCTCAAGGCTAAAGAGACCAGATGGCATGTTCTTTTTGGTCACGAGTTATCACTATCACTATATAAGAAAATGTCTCTTGTCATTTGACTCTGGTTGCTTAGTTAGATACCTTTATATAGAATGTAGATAGTAGCACGTGACGTAAGTTGGAATCTATGTAGTATACTGATATAAAGTGATTATCATCACAGGTTCGGCCATTGCAATATTGGTACAGTAAAAGTCATTGGTTAATGTTGTAGTAGCTGTTATATATGGTATAAATATATGCCTTTGACATTGATTTTATGCCCACTTATAAGTCATGTTTGGTAAAGATAGTGCCCGTAGTGTTTTTGAAAAGGCATGCAAGGAACATTTGGGTCTATGAGATGTAACATGCAAGCCTGAGAGAGAAATCGCCACTGGGCACATAAGCATCAGTAGTCTTAGTCTTGCTCGCTCACGCACACACCGTAATTAATTTACAGTAAAAAAATAATGTGTAACTTGTAGATTGTTCCTACATTCCGAGTGTGTATATTTTAGTAACAGAAAAGCTTGTGCGTCCACCTTGTTGATTTCGTGCACCTCATGCCTTTTGAAATACTGGTTGCAACAAAGCTGAGCCAGGACCAATTTACCATAGTGAAGTAGTTAAGGGAGGAAATAGACTACAGTCAACAGTTGAGGGATTGCTTTTGTAATTGAACCAACTGCAGGGGGGCACTGTGGCACTTTCCTCAAAAAAGTTACTGGTCATCTCATGTAAACCGACAATATCATTCTGGGAGTGTGCTTTGTAATCATCTACTGTTATGTTTCAAAGTTTCATCTTTAGTTGTGGATGTACATCCTGTTTCTCCCACGAGTGGCAATACTTCTTTCGGTAGGGGATCTATGGTGTGTGTCTGCCATTGTGGAACTCTTAAGGGTCTTTGAAGTTGTTCATGGTGGATTACATTAGTGATTTCAGCTTGTTAGCTCTTGGTTTGTGCATTGTTCTTTTATAATTTTCTTCTTTCGTGTGCTGAGGTGGGGCAGAATACATTGCTTTTTTACAAACTTACTCCCTGAGGGCTGAGATGAGTAGCACTGTTATTGATTCACATTTTTCTATTGCTGTCACTGACCTAGTTTAACTTATCTGATAATGTATTATTTTCCATAGATTTTGAAGGCTGATCGAAAAGTTTGGTTGCTCTCAAATTTTGATTCCCAAGAGGATATAGTCTATCCAAACGATCCTCGGTTTCCTATCAAGGTGGATGATGATCTTAAACAACTCTTCCGCAGCATTGAGTTACCTCGTGATTTCCTCGATGTTGAGAAGGAACTTCTAAAGAGTGGTACCAAACCTCTTACAAACACTGCACAGAGAAGGGCTGCAGCACAGATTCAAGGCCTTTCTTCAAAAGCAAAGCCTAAGAAGAAGAAGCATGAAATCAGCAAAAGGACTAAGCTCACTAATGCTCATCTTCCAGAATTGTTTAAGAACCTTTCGTCACAGTGACTTTATTTGTTGTTTTGATACCAGCATTCTAGCAGACTTTCTTCACCTGGATCGCTATGTGGATAAATTGTAAATTACCAAATACTGTTTTTCCTCTACAATGTATTGTACTTCTAATTGGAAATTGGCTCTATATATACTACTGGTTTTTATAATTCTTTTTTGCCTAATCAGGGAAAGTTTTAGGCAATTTTAAGCCAGTAAGCGAGACGTCATGAGTTTTTTTTGGCCTTTTATGGCAGTCAAGAAGAAGTATTATTTTTACATTTTTACGGTTTTAGTAAAATAAAAGCAATGGTGTTTAATGCCAACAAATAACCATGTGAAATTTAAGTCCAGAGCTACCCTCGAAACTGGCACCAGGTAACCATGTCTCAGCATTTAAAGCTCTCTGTAAGATAAAAGCAACTGTTTTTAAGGAGAGCAGAGACAGAACAATATCTGAAATTTTTTAAAATTCCCGAAGCAGTTGGGAAGATGCAACTCAAATGACTTTTAGTGGACTTCAAATAGTCATCTTGGAACCTAAAGCAGGCATACTTATCCTTTGTTACACCATATTGGTTTATTACTTCAGAAATGGTAGCTGCAGCAGTTATCCTGCCTCTTGTGCCCTCTACTTGCTGTCAAAATTTGTCATCATCTTCTCAGTCTTGCTCCTCAATGCTATCAACTGGTCTGTTTTACCGTCCACGAATTCACCGGGCACAGTTTTCAGTGTTTTCTGTTCTGTCCTCTCCGTCACAAGGTAACACACTCTGTCACTGTCTGCACGCATTTTTCTCAGCCATAAGAGCATGCTAAATGTCTGAGTGTTTCTTACACAGTGAACCAGTCTGCTAACTTTGTGGAGAAGTCTAAGAAAGGAAACTTGGTACCGTTATCTCAGTGCATATTCTCTGATCACTTGACTCCGGTTCTTGCTTATCGTTGTTTAGTAAACGAAAATGATCATGAAGCACCCAGCTTCTTGTTTGAGTCAGTGGAGACAGGCTTACACACTGCAAATTTTGTAAGTTTTGATGATCATTATTTTGTTGCATTCGTTTTCCTTTGAATAGAGGTGGCCTCTAGGCAGGGTCAATCTGAGCCCACCCAGACCAGGTCCTGATTCGGATCACTCGAGTTAGCCTGGTCCAACTAGTGGGTGGGTCGAGTTTCTAATGCAGCTGTCAACACAGCCAACTCTGACCCAACCCGATTCCCAGCCCGAATCATCCCATGACCTGGACCACGCGTACCACGCAGAGTGTAGTCATGTGTCTGGTTTTCCCCACCCAGCATTGCTTGGTCCACAAGTGGGCTCGTCGACCTTTGAGTAATACATTTTTGATATCAATCATCTGTAGGGAAGGTACAGTATCGTTGGAGCTAATCCAGCAATGGAAATTATAGCAAAGGAGAATCTAGTTACAACGATTAATCATCGCGAAGGGTGGAAGAGAGAAGAGCTTTCAGAAGACCCTTTGATAATCCCACAGAGAATCACAGATAAATGGTCTCCTCAGTGCATGGATGAGCTTCCCCAACAAGTGTTTTGTGGTATGATTATGACAATGAATTCTTGTCTATAAGCTTTTTATGTCCTGATCAAAGTGGATAGAGACTAATCCTTACTTTTTCATGTCTTAGCTAATGTAGTATTCAGTATTCACATAAGTATAAAACTCGCATTTCCTGTGAATCATTGTCGACTTCTCGTTATGCTTGTTTAGTTGACATAAAATTGCGCGGGAAGTACATGTTTCTGGGAAGTGGAAGACACTTAAACTATTTAGTTAACAAAGACAAGAAGCGTGACTTCCTTAAAAAGGGACAAAGTAACTTACCAGTTTTCCCTAGGTAAGTGAAACTTTCCATGGGAATTTCTACCTCTTTTAGCCAATTAAATGATGATTCACACTTCCCAGAAAATGTATCTTCTCGGAATCATATTTTTTTGAGAAGTGTCCAACCTATCAGCTAGTATTTTGTTTTTAGAACTCATTGGTTAAGTTAAAGAAAAGGAAATGAAAAACTAGGGGAAGGGGTGGTAATGCTATTTTTAGTTGTGCACCAGGTGGATGGGTTGGATATTTCTCCTATGATACGGTGCGATACACAGATAAGAGGCTTACATTTGCAAGTGCCCCAGCAGATGACAGGAATCTTCCTGATGTGCATCTAGGTCTGTATGATGATGTGCTTGTGTTTGATCATGTTGAAAAGGTATAATTTCTCCATATAGTTGCTTAGAATAAAGCCTTAAAGATGCATTTTGCAATGTATTTTTATTATGTTTTTCCGTCTGTCATAATTTTTTACTTGACGATTATGTAATTCAGAAAATTCACGCAATCCATTGGGTTCAACTGGATAAATTTTCATCAATAGAGGACGCATTAGACAATGGAACGAAGCGCTTGGATTCTTTGTTATCGAAAATTCACAATATAGTCAAGTAAGAAGCCATATTCTTACATTTTGAGGCTTATTCTTATTTGCATAACCTTATAATCATGTCTTTGTTGTTTTTCTTTGTTCAGTCCAAGACTATCTTCTGGTTCAATAGAACTCAATGCTCAGAGACTCCGCACACAGTTAGAGGTCTCTCGTATGACAAGTGAAGCATACAAGACAGCCATGTTAAAGGCTAAGGAAAAGATGTTAACTGGCAGTGACACATGCCAAGTTGTACTCAGTCAGCGGTTTGAAAGGAGAACATTCTCGGATCCTTTTGAAGTATATAGGGTGTTGAGTGTTGTCGAGCCAAATCCGTTCATGGCTTATATACAAGTAAGCTAACTTCCTAGGTCCTGGTCTTTTATCTGTAAGTTCTAATCAGTAAAAATTGGTAACTGCATATGAACAACAGGATCAACAAAACTCATTTATATAGTATGAATCAGCTAATATTGGGAGTATATATATGTGTATATATATGTGTTTCATGTAACTCCCATCACAATCTCACAGGTTAGAGGGTGCATCTTTGTTGCTTCAAGCCCTCATATTCTCACCTATGTTGATAAACATGTAAGAATAACACTCATTTTATTGTATATATGCCTTCTGATTCTGGAAATGCTGCTAAATTTTGACATAAGCATGATGTTTGTTCTGCAGGGCAAGTTTACTAATCAAACGCTTTCAGGGACTGAAAGATTATCGGAGACGTATAACGAGGATGCTCCGCTAAGTAAGCAGTTTATCAATGGCCAAAAACATTTTGGAGAGCACAACAGGGTAGCTGACTGGGTAAACAACTATACCAAAAAGGTTCATAAATCTCTCTATATTAATGCCTGTCTTTTTCTACTGCATTCTTAAAAAAGCTCCCTGTTGATGGGAGATTAATTTTTGAGCTTTTTAGTTTCTTGAGAATAAAATCTTACAGTCACCTTATTTGTTTGAGGATTTGACATTGTTGTTAAATGTTAATGCATAAAATGCACTAAACAACTAAGGAGATAACAAAAATGTCCTTATGGACTAAAATTACCAAGTGAGTACATGAGTTAAAGTGCATTCTCTTCACCTTTAAAAGATAGTTTGAGGTTGATCAAGTCTATTAAGGGCGTATAAGGTCTAATCAAGTGCAGACATGAGGAAAAATCAGGATCGATCAGATCTATTAAGTTCAGGTGAAGAGAATGCACCTTTGGGGTAATTTTGTCACATCCTTCTTGTTCTATGCTTAAAACCTACACATTTAGTCCAACTCGTTTCCGTATAATGCAACATGATTTAAGGATTTTAAGAAGAAAACATGTCCATATTCAACTTAGATTCGAAAAGTTCCATCCAATGAAGTTTAATTTTTTTCGTTTTCCTTTCCGTAGTCTACTCAAGAGTATTCAACATGCTGGGAAGCTCTGAAGAGCGCGTTGCCTTCAGAGGCATTTACTGGAGCACCCAAGGTTAGTTTTCTTCTTATTTGCTAAAATTTTGTTTAAGATTTGTCTTCAGAAATGTTCAATATTTACTAGTTCTGCATTGTATTGATGATTTATAACCACAGATTGAAGCAATGCAACTGATAGATAAACTCGAATTGAATAGGAGAGGCCCATATGGTGGTAGTTTTGGCTGCATTTCATTTTCTAAGAACATGGACATTGCTGATCTTGCTTCAAAAACCATTGTGTTTCCAACTGGGAAAGCCTATGATACATTGTATTCTTACAAGAATCTGAACAAACGACGAGAATGGGTTGCTCATCTTCAAACTGGAGCTACAATCAGGGTGGACAGCGGTCATGGAGATGAGCAGGGACATTGTGAGCGAGAAGCTGCAGCGGTTGCTCGAGCCATTGATCTTGCTGAGTCGTCGTTTCTCTGAGTTTCGTCCGCCACATCTTTGCTACTCCCAGTTGGAATGAATATGTAAATATAATCATTTTAAGAAATCTAAAAGTGTGGCTTAAGTATATGAAGAAATATACTTCTATGACAATGGCAGATTGGCAGTTCAACAATATAAAGCTTATAAAATTCCCTTAAATCTTCAATCGAGTCTCATATGAGTTACTATAATCTTATCAAGTTTATGATGCTTGGTACTCCTCATCAATCTCTATTCATTTCAATTGCGATCAACTTGTTCGGAGAAAGGCAATATAGATTAATGATAAATCAAATGAAGGTTTTTAAACCAAATCAAAGAGAACTGAATGAAAATAAGATTTCTAGATCTGAAAATTATTAATATTATTATTGACGAGTCATGACAATTGCACCTATAACCAACTGAAAGAATTATTCAAATGAAACATTGGCTCAAAACAATCTATCTATCAGGACTAACAAAGGAAAATAAAGAGGCTTGACACTAATTCACCATATTATGAGCTTGGCTAACAAAGTGTTCTTCAACAAAATGAGTTCATGTGAAAGAAAAAATAAGTTGATAAATGACATGTGGTCAGACTCTCTTGAAATGTGGTCAGACTCACTTCTGAGTTGATTTGTGTCTGTATATAAGGTAATAAAGACCTGTTGTTCTTCATTCGGATCCCCGACCAACCTTCATAGATGACAAACTAACAGTATCACTATTCTTGAGCTGATCAAGTTGCTTTTTACCACGTCGAAGCAAGTATTCTATGTAAATGAAATTCTTGCGATCAATTAGTTTGGAATTGCGGTGGAACTCTTCAGATACAATTAATTCAACCTGACGACGATCTTCAGGGGATTTTGAACGGGCTGCTCGTAGAAAACCTCTATAAAGATTCAGGACCTGCTTCTGTAACCCCGAGAGCTTTAGTCCAGCAGTACCTCCCATTGCATTCTTTGGATAGCCAAGAATCGACGTACAATTGCTTTAATTTAGCTCATAAGGTTGCTGCACATGAGATAAAGATGGCATCAGTCTTTCATGTGAATAAACGATCAGGTGATAGATACAAGAGGCCATCATATTTCTTTTAGAGTTCATGCCACTATCATGTACGTGTACTTTCCCCGTTCCTAAAGAATAAGAATTTTCATTGTTACCATAAAAACAGACTCGGAGGAAAATGCACTGACTTGGTAGAATTTGGGTGAGTCAATCCAAACTTTTGAGGAGGAAAAAGAAAGTTGTTTAGATAATATGGGATGAGTATAGTTGACGTAGCAAGTTGGCTCATGTGGTGGGGAAAGGGAGGAAAAAGAGAGAAAAAGACTCACAAATATTGGAATAAATCATAACTGAGAAGAACATTTCGGAACAGGGTAAAATGGAAAGACAGAAGATCTTTACTAATACTGTATGTTTGGATAGGGGAATTTAGAGAGGAAGGAAGAAAAATGAAAGGGAGAGAAACATTTTCTCTTGTTTGAATACAACATGGGGGAAGGGAAGGGAATCGGAAGGATCAATTTCCCCTTCTATCTTAATAAACCAAATCCTTCTAGTGTTGGAAATATTTGGAAGGAAAAAGCAATCTCACTCATCCCTTCCTTTCCCTCCACCATTGCTATCCAAACACACTGTTAAGGAACAGAGGGAGTATATCATTTAATATACATTGCTTATCCCTCAAAGGTTCAATCTTAAACATTTATTTTCTACCAGACATGACACATAGGAGAAATCAACAGCAGCTGAAATCATTCCAAATTTGTTATCAGTTGAGCTAAACCAGAAACTCAAGATACCCAGCACTAGCAAACATCAATTATATCTATAGTCATCAGACTATGCTTTGATGAAGTTGTGCTAACACAAGCCTTAACCATTTGGTTGCAATTCAAAAAATTAGAATTGAAAAGATTCATTTTCCTTCCCATTGAAAAGATTTGGAAGGAAAAAAAAAAACACTCACTCTCCCCTCTCCTTCTCTCCCCTAACATTGCCTCCATGATTGCATTCCAAACAAAGTGTTAGAAAGAGGGAGAGTGCCTTTTGTTCATGGAGCTTCTAGCAAAACAGACAGCAATTCACAAAAGAGAAAACAACAAATAAACAAGAAGACTTTGATAGTTTAAGAACTTGTGAAATTAATCAAACCAAATTACGTCCCAAGGATATCATAGCACTTATGTATTATCCACTAATAGAGGTAAGCTGATATAGTCCAATCAGAAAATTCGAATAAAATTTGTGGAAGGGATGCATAAGACACTTCGTGTTCTTATAAGATGCTTCAATGGCTTCTTGTCACAGGAGGGCCAGTGGCCCACTTATTTAAAAAAGACATAATCATACAGGTTGATGAAGCTTTGCCTAATTGTTCTAAACTTCAGATTCTGTGAATTATAATATAATGAATCCGCAATTTCATAAACATTTCTCCTCCCCCTTAACTACCATCCATCACAACTCATAAGCAATGCCAAACTTTTACTATTAAGAGACAGCTACTTCTCTTAGGCCGCAGTTCTTGATAATAGAACTCCTAAAGTTAAGGTTGCACAAAGCTAAATTTAGAGATAAATTGGCTCTCTATCAATTTCCATTGCCTTCGCTTACACTCATGAAGCAATGTCACATAGGAGGATGAAATAAGAGAGTTTCTTACCATGCTATATCGTTTAAGTTAAGAAATGGAGATAGATAGAAAAAAAAGTATTCCCCCTCCTTGAGTCTAGAATCACAACAACTAAGCAACACCATAAAACTTATTCATCAATGGATGAAAAACCATGATGACTATCCAATAGTAAGTCTCTTCAGAAACGCACGACAACAGTTCATGACTACAGTCTACAGATCAATTCTAAGATAAATGTACTATGGCAATTGGCAAGCAACACCAAAAAAACCATGCTCTGAAATTTTTTATTATGGAAGATTCAAATTTCAATTCTTGCTCAAATGTGTCGAATGTCAAAGTTTTCAATTTTAAAGCTTACTTATTCAAATTACTCCTACAAAACTCTTCATAGCCTTGGAAGATCAAAGCTTCCTATCTTTATTAAAAAGCATTATTTGTCCGCAACCATTTTCTCTCACTAATCTCATTTGTTCCTCATTTAGGGAAAGATCATTTGGTGATAAAAAAATTAATCTGATGAAATAATCAAGAACAAGTGAAAAATGGCAGGAAAATATGCTCATCTACAAATTGTATCATAAATTTTTGTTATCATTTAGTTCCATGAAACAAACAAACATGAATTAACAAGTTATACCCAGAAATTCGAATCATAAAAACATGAAATAACCAAGTATCTGAGAAAAAAAATAGGTTGAATTCATGAAACAAACAATAACAGCCACATAAAAACAATGGCATGAATAATCACATGAAGTAGATCTAAAAATCGCAATTTGACACCAAATTCGCAACAATAGCAAAAATCGTCTGAGCAAGTAGATTAATCTAAGGAACAAAAGAATAACCTGGAATGAGCTTCTGCCATTCGAGCACGAGGAAGAGGAGAGAGAAAATACGAAATTTCAGATTCGAATTGGCGTGTGTGAGTGAAACGAAAAAATGTATGGAGTTTTAGACTGAGGAAGTCCTGTATACACCTACGTGCCAAAATATAGTTCCCATTTTCATTTTGGATGTCTCAAATATAGCTCTCATTTTCATATATAGTTTCATATTTTTCTGTAATTTGTCTAGAAAAATCGTGTCCGAGCATTTATTTGCTTCTTGAATTTTGTTTTTTCCTTTGTTTATTCAACCAAGATGTTACAATTAATGCTCTTTCACCAATTATTCTCCATCCTCTCTCCTAAGATCATCTTTTCCCATACAACATTTATTTAAATAAACAAAAAATCTTTACTACCCCTCTTAGATTCTACTTGCATAAATTACCGTGAAAAGAGGGAAATGAGAACTATATTTTGGGACGGAGGGAGTATTTTTTTATTCATATGAGTCACGAAGGCGGTACAAAGTATAAAGAAGGGAAGGGGGGATTCGAACCTGTAACCTAGTTCACAGCACCTCAATATTAATCACTAGGCCCAAGGCATCCTTGGTTAGAAAGTCCTAGTATATGATAGTGTAGTTGGTTAATGCATTTTAGATTACTTACTTATTATATTAATGAATATAAGATTATATATTAGTTGGTTAATGTATTTGTATATTAGGTGAGATGTAATAAATTCAAGTCTTAAAACACAAATTCGTTATAATATAGCCTTGAGCGAGAGCGGATGATTTTCTAATCTTATTTTTTCTTACTATTACAAAATATATATATATATATATATATATATATATATATATATATATATATATATATATATCATTGACGTGATTTTGGATTTAGATTATTTTTTTCTTCATAGTTATAGTCTTGTAGAACAACCTTCCACCTTTTTCGGATTTGGGATAATGTATACTCTATCCGGTCTTTATTAATTTACCCGTTTTTTTTACATAAAATTTTAGGAAAAATAATGTTGTGGACATAGAAGGGAAGATAAACTATGATTTTATGTTAAAGTTGAATGAATGTGTGATGGAAAGTTAGTGGTCTCATTTTAAAAATAGAAACAAAATATATGGGTAAACTAATAAGGGACATCTCAAAAAGGAATACAGGTAAATTAATAAAGACTGGCATGAGGGAGTACAACGCAATTGAAGTCCGTCAAGACCTCCTCTAGATTATTCTTTAATCAATATATTAATATCTAATTTTATAGTCCATCTGTTTCATTTTAATCTAAACATTTACACTTTTCACGCATGCCAATGCAAAATTTTGAGGACATATATCTTTAGTTTTGTATTTGTAAAATTATAAAAAGTACATATTAATAAAATAGATGTTATGATGAATCTAACAAGATCCCACATACATGACTATATTTTCATCCGCGTATAAATCACAAATGATGGTTAAAGTGAAATTTGTGAATAGTGGTAAAATGTCAAAGTGTGTAGATTAAAAAATGGAATGGAGGGAGTATATCATAATTCCATCTTCCTCCCTATCTCCTAGATATCGATTATGAGAATTATATTTTTAATTGATTGCTATATCATATTGTTATGCGAAATAGCTAAAGTGCATAGGTTAGAATAAAATTAATAGATCGCATGATCAATAAAAATTTGGATTAAACTAAGAATTATTTGTCTCTGCATTAATAATACAATTAAATATTAGATCATCACCTAATAAAAGTAATTATTCTCTCAAAAAAAAATAAAAAAAAAATAAAAGTAATTATTATTTTAAAATCAAATTTAACTACGTTATGTAATACGAATATTGATGAATTTTATGTGATATGAATAATTATTAATTATCGAGAATTTAATTTTCCTTTGTTTGGCTCAATGTAAAAAAAGTTATGAAAAAAGAATAAATGGGAGGGGAATGGAGATGATGGATAAGAAGAGACTAGGAGAGTAAAAGGTTGTTAAGGATGAGGGAGAAAACTGAGTTGTTCCTTCTCTTTGAAAGGAAAATGATTTTTATTATTACTACGAGACTTTCCCCTTGATAGACTAATTGTTTTACTAAAAAAACTAATATGAACCCGGTGCACACTAAGTTAGTGTGCACCCGATCCATATCACGTGAGTTTATTATACGCTTTTCAGTTTTTGGCGCCTTCGGTTTTTATCTCTCCTCATATTTGTTCAGATACTGTCTTGTTTCATCTTCTATCTCGTCATAACTTCTTCCCACTACTTCGTTCTGTGGTAACTTCTGCATTTTTTCTCTCAATTAAAACTTCTTTGCCGTAAGTTCTTCATTTTCTCTCTCTTCAAGTTCAGTTTTGTGTAATCTTCTCTGCCCTAACTTCTTCATTTCAATGCGTCTTTTATTTTTAGTTTGAATTACTCATCGTTCATTTTTTGTGCGATTTTAATTGTTTGCATGATAAATTTATGTTGATTTTTGTTCGATTTTTGGAGTTCTGCTTTTTTTTAGGTTTATTTTTGAATTAATATTTTGTAATTGTGTGATTCCTGTGATGATATAGTATATTTTAGGATACACTATAGTGTATGTTAAAATGATATAGTGTATGTTAAATATAATATAGTGTATTTTCTGATCATATAGTGTATTTTGAAATGATAGTGTTGTTGTGATAGTTCTTTGACAGTGTATATTGACATCAGATTATGTGTTTTTGATATGATATAGTGTATGTTAAAGTGATATAGTGTATGTTAAAATGATATAGTGTATGTTAAAATGATATAGTGTATATTGATATGATATAGTGTATGTTAAAATGATATAGTGTATATTAAAATGATATAGTGTATGTTAAAATGATATAGTGTATATTAAAGTGATATAGTGTATGTTAAAATGATATAGTGTATGTTAAAATGATATAGTGTATGTTAAAGTGATATAGTGTATGTTAAAATGATTTAGTGTATATTGATATGATATAGTGTATGTTAAAATGATATAGTGTATGTTAAAGTGGTATAGTGTATGTTACAGTGATATAGTGTATGTTAAAGTGATATAGTGTATGTTAAAGTGATATAGTGTATGTTATATAGAGATGGCAATATCCAGTGGACCACCCGGTCACCCGGTCCATCCGTCTTAATGGACGAGTGAAAAACCCGGTTTAAACGGATGGTGAACGGGTGACGGATTAACAGATGCGGGTGATGGATCGGATTCGGGTGGACAATTTTCATCCATCACCCGACCCGTTAATCCGACCCATCACCCGTTTATTTTTAAAAAAACATTTTTTGGGTCCAATCCTCAAGGCCCAGCTAAATGTCCAAATCTAAAAGCCCGATGCCCAACCTAATTTTTCTAATTTCTGTATGTGAATTACTGTGATTTTGAACTTAATTTGAATTGTGGTTGTGGATCTATGGTTTTGTCGGTTGAAACTTTATTTTTCTGAAATTTTATGGTTAGCATTATTTTGAGGTAATTTCACCGATTAAACCCGATTCATCCGTTCACCCGGAAATAAATGGATGGATGGATTCGGGTGGTGATTTTTCCGGGTGATGGATGGATCGGGTGGTGCGGATGGTAGCGGATGATGGATGCGGGTGATGCTCCACCCGCCCCGAACCCGATCCATTTACATCTCTAATGTTATAATGATATAGTGTATGTTAAAGTGATATAGTGTGTGTTAAAATGATATAGTGTATGTTACAATGATATAGTGTATGTTAAAGTGATAATAGTGTATGTTAAAGTGATTTAGTGTGTGTTAAAATGATATAGTGTATGTTACAATGATATAGTGTATGTTAAAGTGATATAGTGTATGTTAAAGTGATTTAGTGTGTGTTAAAATGATATAGTGTATGTTACAATGATATAGTGTATGTTAAAGTGATATAGTGTATGTTAAAGTGATTTAGTGTGTGTTAAAATGACATAGTGTATGTTACAATGATATAGTGTATGTTAAAGTGATATAGTGTATGTTAAAGTGATATAGGGTGTGTTAAAGTGATATAGTGTATGTCAAAGTGATATAGGGTGTGTTAAAATGATTTTACAACAATCAGTACAACTGAGGAAACCTCCTTTTCAGCCATTTTTGTTGCCAGATATCAGTTGAAGAACTTCGCTCGCATCTTTCAAACTTGACGATCGACTAATCAACTCATCGTCCAACACTAACTTCTCTCCTTCTTCATTATCTGCGACGTCGTTTTGAGTTTCGCTAGCAGAAGCTCGGACAGAAACGGAAATGGCGGAAAAATTCCAGAAAGCGAGAGAAGAAGAAGAAGGTTCGATATTGTTCCGAAGAAGCAGAAGAAACATGCTTTTATGGTGAGAATTGCATGGAGGAGAGAGAAAGGACAGTAAGAATGAGAGAGAAGAATGGAGTTCGCAAGTTTAGTGCCATGGTTAATGGAAGCGAAGAATCTTCACTTTCTCTCTCCTCTGTATGTCAGTTTTGAGTATGAGGGATGAAGAAAGAAAGGATGAGGATTGAGCAGTTGAATTATAACGATCGATAAAATGGTCGATAATTAGATAAAGTTAGTACTGTTTAACGGGTCACGTGCCTGGGCCTCGTCCACACTATTTTTAGTGTGAACCGGGTCCACGCAAGTCGGATTGTTGTTTTACACCCTCTCATCAACAACAAAAGATAAGAGGAAAAGAAAATCTCACATTTATAGAAAATATTTTACACCTTACCACATAGAGCCATAAATGAAATGTAAAAGGACTCTTAACAATAACATATTTTGTATTGACAAATATAAAAGTCGAAACGCTGGAAAGTTCTTTCGTGGGGAGCCATGTACTTTACTTTATCACCCTTTAGATTTTTTTTTTTTTTTGAAAGAAGTCCCAAAGGACACTATATTTCATTAATTAAAGCAATACAACATCTATAATTGACAATTAACGACATTGAAAAAGACTAAACAAAATAAAATAAAAATTAATTGGTGAAGGATTGAGAATCCAAATACATAGATATAACAATTCGGCATATTCTCGTTTTGTTGTCTCATACCATTTTTTAAGTGGATCCATCGTCGCTTCATAATTTTGTGGTAGAAAATTCTTGTGTTGATTTCGTAATCCGAATCCGGTCAATAAGCATCAATCGTATCCCCGCATAACTGGAGACCCTATTAAACGCAAATAAAACCTTATCTCTCAAAATAGTTCGAAAACCCCGTCTTTCGAACGATATCGTATATCGACAAAACCTTGTCTTTCGAAGGACAATAATCCTTTCTTTCGGAGAAGACACTATTATAACTTAAGAAACCAAAAAACCTTAAAAAGAAATAAAGATTTGTGGCTTTCCACCTGTAAGATCCGATGGAACCCCTTCAAAGTTGACTCTAATCAATCCAACTTCAAACTCGTCATCTTCAAACTAATTGCAGAGTAGCAGCAATGTCTTCAACCAAAGTCTACATAGTGTAAGCTTCTTTCTCCTTTTGAATTTTTATTCTGCGCATTTCTTTCTTTGATAATATACTTATATGTTAAAAATTGACATCAATTGTACAATTTTCTCTCTCCTCTTCTTCCCATTTTTGTTACCACCAGGTATTACTCTTTATTTGGGCATGTCGAGGTTATGGCTAGAGAAGTGTTAAGAGGAGCTTCTTCTGTTGAAGGCGTTGAAGCTTCATTATGGCTGGTAATTTTTATATCTTTATTCCTTTGATTTAATCTCTTTTTCTTTCTTCCCAGAACAACAATTGTCTTTAATATAAAACTATCTATGGGGCTTCAATTATCGGCTTAAGCTTTTGGTTGAGTTGGTCGTTTGACATGGTATTAAATACTAAAGGGCGAACTCAACCAAAAGCTTCTTTAGTTCAAGCTGTGTTTATGGTTGGGATTTGGGTGAAATATACTCTTATATTATCAATTAATCAATTCCGCTTGTATGTTTAGCTCAATTATATCATATGAATTATGATTAGAAGAAGATAGTAACAAACCCCACAAATTCATTGTTTTCTGAATTGTGCTTATCTAGAGATATTAGTATTATTGGGATTTTCTGCTAGAGATATAAGGTTTGTTAATTGTTACTATCCCAATCTAGAGATATTATGGGGAAATATCAATCTATAATATGCATCTACAATTTTCTAATTTGGGATTTTTCTACATGGTTTACTGTCAATCAACCAAAACTAATTCTGATGTCATAGATTTATATTTCCCCTTTCCCAATTTAGGTGTTTTTAAAGTTTTACCCACATAGTCACATAGATGATGTATATCATATTCCTAACTGATTGGTAATACTTCCTCCATATCTAAATTAATTGTGGGGATAAGAACACGAATATCTGATTTCCTCATTTGTTCCGGGGTGGGAGGTTATTTGGAGATATTAGTATTATTATTATGTTGATGTTGTATTGATCAGTTATTAGTTGATGATCACATAGATACCTGAGACACTTCCCCAAAGGGTATTGGATAAAATGAAGGCTCCTCCAAAGCCGAGTGATGTGGGAATAATTAAACCAGAAGAGCTAGTGAATGCGGATGGGTTTCTTTTTGGCTTTCCCTCTCGATTTGGAATGATGCCTGCACAATTTCTGGCCTTTTTTGAGGCCAGCTACGAGTTAGCGGCATCTCAGTCACTTGCTGGTAAGCCTGCAGGCGTCTTTTGGAGTACTGGCTTCTATGGTGGAGGTCAGGAGAACGCTGCGTAAGTTCCCTATAAACACTAATTTAGCCTGATAATTCACCAAATGTAGCATGCATGATAAATTTTGTTTCTTATGGCTTCACTAGTCTTTTCAACTCCCTTCAGATATATGCAACTAGTTTACTTTGTGCAGGTTAGATACTTAGATCGTTTTCTTTTAATGATACTTAAATATATATGTATATTGATTTAAGATGTTGAAGTATTTTCTAAATAAAAGTCAAAAGTGTTGCAATATAATCATAAACAAAAAGAGGGGCTACTATGTAATGCATGGAGACATTGCTGATTTAGGCTATGCTTTGTGACTTCGCCAATTTGTGTAGTGTATAAAACTTTGCCTTGTTGGAGTTGAGACTTGTATATTATGAAGCATTTTTATATGATAACTTCGTATACATAATTTAGAAGGCCATGGAATTCTTGAATTTGCCCTCTTACAGAGTTGGAGTTGAATGTTAGGTGGATTTTCGACATGAAAATTAAAGTCATTGTTAGTTCGGAATTATATGTGAGGTGACATGGAATGTGCATTTTCCCCTTTGTTAAGGCACAATTACACAAATGATCTTTAGTTATTACCCTTCTTTGTTGTAGAGTGGTTAGATTGTCATGATTTTCTTACTTCATCCATTATTTAAACAAGTTTGGATGAAGTTATGTCAGGCTTATTATTACCACATACTTTCATTTTTACACTATGATATGGAAGATATTAATTTCCCATTTTAAATTTGCAAAAATTTCGCCAGTGAAAAGTGCAAATATTTTAATTCAATCTACAGAGCTTAAAAGCCAAGGCTCTATGAAGATTGAGAATGCTATTTTCCTTTCACCTTGATCTATTTTTTTTTATTATTATTAATTTTTTTTTTTGAGAAAATTGATCTACTTTAAGCTCATAGCTTGATCTATATTAATATACACAATAAATCTTGTTATAGATCTTAGATTCTTACAATTTGTACGATCCTACATATTTCTATGTGATTACTTACTGAGTTGCCTCATATACATGCATATGTCGGCGATTCGTCAATGAGAAAATGATTGTATGCTCCAAAGTCCAAATCATATTAAAGCAGTAGTGCTTAATAGCATGCTCTTCCTATGTTGTTCTCTTGAACATTAACTGTAACTTAAAATTTTAACTTTATTTAACAGATTGACAGCCGTTACTCAGTTGTCACACCATGGTATGTTATATGTTCCTCTGGGATACACCTTCGGGGATGGCATGTTTGAAATGTGCGAGGTGAAGGGTGGCTCTTCATATGGTGCAGGAACATTTGCAGGAGATGGATCTCGGCAACCATCTGATCTTGAACTTCAGCTGGCTTTTTACCAAGGTAAGTATCTTGCTCAAGTAGCAAAGAAGCTCAAGAGTTGAAACCTTGTTGGTACGACATACCCATTGAACATCATTCATTATTCAAACATCAAGAAATACCAAGTGTATAATATACCTTTTCACATTTGTACTTCGTTGAACTATACTACTTGAATTAAGATCAAAATCTTGATGTTAATCTAAGATTCACTATCTTTTAATTTTTCGATTAGATCTGTAAAGTGGTCTAACTTAACAGGGACCAATTTACCAATATGTCTGTGATAAACCGAACTGAAGTGAGCTTGCGGTTAAAAGAGGGGAGAAAGTAAGGTACGCTAGACTTTTCAGACCTTGTTAGTTGCATATATTAAAGCTAAGCATCAAAAACGCCGAGCATATAAGATTAACTATATTTTGAATTTGGCGTTGTGAAGTAGCATATCTTGAATATCGGGTTTCAAGGGTCATTGAGTCAACTTTATAGACTTTTACCCTGTATAAGATGAGAACCTCTTCAAAGCCACAAGGGGTAATTCTTCATTTGATGTAGTGTTTAACAGGTTTAAAAGAAAGCTCATAGTCTTTTTTTCAATAAGAAGGCTCATGGTCTAGCTGTTCAGTCTAGAAATGGAGCTTAGTTTCTCTTTGTTTTCTTACTGTCATAAAAAGAAAAGCACTTTAGAAGCAGAGAAAGTATGTAGACTGAACACGAGAGGAAGATGGTGAGGTTCAGTGCCAATCGAAATATTACGACCATGAGTTAGAATGATCCCCCTACTCTCAAGCGATGACGTATGTAGCTGGGCTGGATGACCTTATTAGAATGATCTTAGAATTTTGAGGTACATGATTGAGAAAAATCTATCAGTGACTTGTTCACTATGACTCCAAGGCCCGAGCCATTTTCATGTCGCCGACGTCCAGACGCCCACTCTCACTCGTTCCTTATCATGCCATTTTCCCATAATCTCATCCTAGGGATGTTTGTCGACCTGAGTATTGGTTGGATTGTGTTGTGCATCTTCTGTAGTGTCTATCTGTAGACTATAAGTGAGAACATATTGATCAATTCTACTAAGATTTCATTATATGACGTACTACTATAAACATCTTGAATCAATGTAGGCGTATATGATTGACTCCCTATCTGAAGTTTGATGTAATCTTTTCCTTGAGAAAAGGTAAGGTAACAAATTTGTGGATCCTTCTCATGACAACTCAACATAAGCTATCATAATTAATGAATACACTTAGGGGGTGTTTGGTATCATGTTTTTTCACAAAAGAAACGGAATCAAATAACAAAATCCGTTTCTACTTGTTTGGTTAGTGTGTAAAGTAACAATTACCTTTACTTGAGGGAAACACATCCCCCCAAGTTGTTTCCACTCAAAAAACTAAGGAAACAAATAACGTTTCACTCTTCAAACAAGAGGAAAGGGAGTGGGTTATATTTGTTTCTATTCCATTAGGATACCAAACAACTAATAAGGGTAACACTTATTATTACCCTTTCCCCTCCTTATCAAAATCCTTTCCATTCCGTTTACGGTATTCATACCAAACACCCCCTTAAACTTAAAATGTTCAACGTGAAGATTTAAACATGTGACCAACGATTACAAACTAAAGACAAACATGTGATCAACATAAGTGCTATACGTGGATGAGTGGATTATTAGTGCTCGTTTGGTTGAATGTAAGGAGTGTAAATTTTTTGGAATATTATCTTCTCATGTAATTGTACTTCTTAGGAATTGCTAGATGTTGTTTGGTGATTCAAGAAAAATGAAAATTTCCAATGGAAATTTCCACTTACCTAGGTCCTCCTAGGTAAGTAACTTTCTCCATTTTGTGGGAAGTGGTAATTCCTAGGAATTTCTACTTCTCATGAATTTGTCAACCAAAAACAACACCAAAGAATTCCAATTCCTAAGAATTCTAACTTTCTTAAATAATGTTAATCAAATAACCTCTTAGTGTAATAGTGTTTAACTTATACATCAACAATTCTTAAGAACAAAAAGATCAATCATATTCATAACACCATCGAGAAATCCCAATTATTATATGGGCGTAGTTTGGAGTTTTGGTAGTTTGCGAAGAGTTGTATTTAAGAGCTTTGCTCCTGTAATCCTCTCCTCAAAATAAGTACAAGGGGTGTTTGGTTGAGAGAATTTTGGAGTAAAAAGAAAGGTTTGAGATGAATAGACAAGTTTGATTGGTCCAAATTTCTAATGGAAGTATTTAATTGAGAGATGATTAGAAGAGAGGTTCAAATTCAAAAAGTTAATTTTGAAAAAGATACTAATAGGTGTTTTTTTGGGAAAAGTGGTTTGCGAATCTAATTGTATAATCAGTATTGCCTAACTATCATAAAGTTGCTCAAATTAATCAATGATGTCTTGGCCTAATGGTTAAGATTGAGGTGCTGTGAATAATAGGTCACAGGTTCGAATCCCCTTCCCCTTCTTTGTACTTTGTACTGCCTTCGTGGCTCCTATGGATCAAAAAAAAAAAAAAAGTTGCTCAAATTGATTACCTTTTACCCAAAAAAAAATCACCAATAAATTATTCTGACATCCTTATTAGTCATTTCACCAAATAAAATACCAATCAACTAGCAACTATCTATTAAACACTTTCACACAAACAACTAATACAAACAGATAACCACACCAGCTAATATAATCAGCTAATCGCTAACAACTAATGCAAACAACTAACCTCTAATAGCCAAACAGAGCCTATATTTAGCCACTAATCTAAAATTTCAAACAATAATTTAAACTATCGCTTAGATCTAAAATTAGTTAGAGTTTATACTTCCTTCAATTTTTTTACTTACAACGTCGTCTCCTACTGGTAGTTCTCTATTACTTGTAATTTCTTTTTTTTTTACACGTGCAATGTTTCCATATTTGACATTATATTCTTTCTCTCTCTTCTAACACACGACATTTTTTTTCTCTCTATTCTTCTCTTGATTCTTGTGCAATAATTTAGAAACGAATGAATGGTATCCACTATCCAAGCAATGTTATCAAGGATGGATTGGTGTACAATAGGTCACAAATTTGAATCCCTTCTATACTCTTTGTATTTTATACTGCATTCGTGGTTTATATGAATAAAAAAAAATCGATCCGACCAAATACTAATGTTGCCGACATGACAAGATAAGAAAACCAAAAGAAAAAAATCTTAATCACCTTGGTATTCTTTATCCTCACCCCCAAAAAATCCCCTTAAACGACTTATACGTGATCAACACAACTCATCAAAACCGACCTTTCCTCTTTCCCCAAACAAAACCTCTTTTCTCCTTCTCAAATTATCTCACCTTAAAATCTCTTAATAATCTTCCCAAAAAAAATCCTCCTCTCTCTCTCCCCCCTTTAATGGACGCCATACTGAGAGCAATCGGGTCAGGCCCAAACCCAGATGATTACATGGGCCTGGACTTCTGGTCCAGCCCAGAACGCGTGGGCTGGCTAACCAAACAAGGTGAGTACATCAAAACTTGGAGACGTCGGTGGTTCGTTCTGAAACAAGGGAAGTTACTATGGTTCAAAGACTCCACCGTCACCCGCACCTCCGTACCACGTGGCGTTATCCAAGTGGGCCGTTGTTTAACTGTTAAAGGTGCTGAGGATACTCTAAATAAACCCTTCTCGTTTGAGATCGCAACTTATGATGGTTGTACTATGTACTTTATTGCTGATTCTGATAAAGAAAAAGAAGAATGGATTAATTCTATTGGTCGTTGTATTGTTCAACAATCTAGATCTCTTACTCATTCTGAGGTCGTTGACTATGATTCTCGTTCTTGATTTTTGTTTTTGTTTGTGATTATGTCATATTGTGTGAGTATTAATTTCGGAGGATGATTAATTGTAAAGTTTATTACGACTTAATATGAATATTATCTTTCTTGGATTTTTGGTTGCTTTATGATTTTATTTTAGCGTTGAGATATTCTTTTAGTTGTATGAAAATTGGTTTACCTATCGATTTCTGATTAGATCGGGTTATTGGACAGGGTAGTATAATGGCTAAATTTGTAGCATTTATATTAGACGGGTATTAATGGATATGGTCATTATTGGACATTTTAGATAAATTATCTCAAAAAAAAATTGAAAAATAAAATTAGTGCTTATTTGGTTGTAACGGGAATCAAATTTTCATAGTAATTTTTAAGGGCAATGTATGAAAAACTCGAGTAAGAAGTAGTACTTGTTTAGCGTTAAAGTTTGTATGTGACAAGTCACAACTTTACCACTAGAGGCGTTTTTGGGTGATTTCCTTACTCCTTCCCCCACTCACAAAAGACCTTGTCCGTGTAGTTGTGTCGACCTTTGTGAGGTGCCGGTCCAATATGATACTTCTTCTTAGTTCTTATCAATCTAAAAAGAAAGTGATACATCAAAAACAGTAGAAGGTCAGATAGAAATGCTCAGAGCACCTAGAAACCAGAATATGTGTTAGAGATAAAGTAGAATACTAAAGATATAATAAATATTTGTAGGATATATTAGTAGTTAGGATATAATATTATCTTAGGCAAATATTATCTTATGGTTTATTTCCAATAATTGTTAGATAAATATCAAGAATAATATATCTTCTGGAGATTGTTTTAGAGTAAGAGTTCTTATGTACTCCGATATTATTGTAGTCATTGTTTATTATTGAACCCACGATGATACAATCATATTATATTTTTGTCGCTCCTCTCTTAAACTTATCAATATGACAGATGGACCACTTTGATTGAAAAATTGCTAAGAAAGTAAATGTGTAGCGATGAAACTTCACTTCTCATGGTATAACAACAAACAAATCATGAATTACGAACTTTTTCAATCTCTTAATGCAATTTCTCCGATAATATATCATTAGATGTTCAGTTTTTAGCATAGGAATGCATGGCTGCTACATGACTCATCATATGCATAGTTATTACACAAGCAATGATGATTTGGAAGAAGTGAGTCATAATTCACTTTGTATAAAAAATGGAAACAGCTATGTTTAAAAAATCCATTAGATTATTAAGTGGTGCCACTATAAACTTTTGAAGAGCAAAGACCACTGCTCCTCCAGAAGGGATAACATTGGAAGCAAAAGAAAGTTGAACATATTTTAAACAATAGAGAGCATTTGCTATATGCTTAAAAGAACTCATTCACTAATCACTATACCAAAATTCAGGGGAAGCTAATTAAGCAAGCAATTGTATAACGTATATATCAAAGTAACAAACATTACTCGCTTTCATTACAGAGATACATCAATTGAACACTTCTCTATCTTCGAGATCTATGGTGATCCTCATCACGTCTTGCTCGACGATGGTCCCCATCATCCCTGTCTTGATGATGTTGAGGTGAAGAATCCCTTGTGTAGGTTGACCGCTTCTCCTTATCCCTGTTCCTGTCTCTGTCCTTGCCTCTTTCATCTTGACTGTCCCTCAAAGAAGGTTGTGTATGCGTCCTCGACCTTTTCTCCTCCCTCCTGTCATAATCATCTCTAGATTTTGATTCAGTATCATACCTTGATGATCTTATCTCAAATGTTCGGCTGTCTCGATCTTCTTTATATTCTAATGGCTTTACCCTGTCTCTAGTGTCCTGAAGATTACTCGAACCAGCTCCATTTTGCTTATGAGCAGTTTCCATGTTATTCTTTCCTCTAGAACTTCTTCCATCATAAGCATCAGGTTGTTTCCTCTCTGTCCCATAACTAGGTGGAATATCACGTGATCTTTTATTGTCCATTGAACGATTGTCAAATTTGTCATTTGCCCACTTTGCTTTTCTATCCTCCTCAAGACCCCATCCAGTGTTTGCAGCTCTCTGTGAAATTAGAGCAATTAAATAAACATGAATGACAATCGCGTAATCTTTAAGTAGACAAATAATGACACAAATGAATTGATTGATGATGGTTGAATATGGCACATTCACATAGGAACCACAGGAAATAAGACCATCCACACCAGTTTAAAATAAATAATATTAATCCTACTCACTCACCTTCAAGGGTCCATCATAAATAAGAGAGCAATCAATTACCTTTACAATCAAGAACATAACAAGACCATCATGTACACAAAGAGACAGGTTTGTACATGAGAGTACAAGACAGAAAATCAACGGGGTGGAAGGAAATTCCACACGCTCTCTTGTGTTTAGATATCTTCTGTTTGGTAGACCTTTTTCTGAATTCAAAATGATGCTTTGGTAATTCGATATAAGTATGCCATGACCTTCCATCAACATGTTGCCTACAATTTTACCTTTCATTTGATTAGACTCCCCTCCTCACACTTCAATCTCCTTTTCCGCCACTTGAGGCTTCAGTCACTCACTATTGTTTACTACCACTAGGAGGCCCCTAAAGTCTCTTTGATGGAGTCCCCACCCTCCCTTGCTTCAATATACCAAGATATCCATTGACATCATTGAAGTTTCCAATCTGTTTAAGTGGTGGCAGATGGGATCTTTGAGCTGAAAGATTTTCAATTTATAGATACGTTCATAGAACGGATTTTAAGGGTCAGTAAAAAGCAAGCTAGATAGATGAATTGATCAGTGACCTTCTTAGATAATTGAGGAAGCTCTCTCCAAATTCTAATCAATAGCTGTAGCAGCAAAATAAATGACGGCAATGCTATATCCCATTCAGATGAACTCATAAGGCATTTTAGCAATTACACTAACCTCTCAATCTATGCCAAAAAACCAGAGGAAACAAATGTAATTGAAATCCTAAGAATGCATGGTTTCAAAAAGTGATCACAGAAAGATGATACTAATAATTGCAAGTTTCCAATAAGTTTTCCCGGGTAAAATTATACAGTATCGCATACACAATGACAAACAGTTATTGACAGTGAAAGCAGCAGAATTAAATTAATAGATTTGGAAGAACAACCACACCTGTTCATCATGGGAGAATTTACACGAATCGCCATATTTACACTCGCCTTTCTGAAAAGCACGACAAACACCTCGTTCTTCCCTCTTCTGTCTCTCCGTCTCTTCGTCCTCCTCTTCTTTCTTTTTATACTTAGCAACATGATCAACCCTAATAGTTCTACCACCTAACTGAGCACCATTCAAATTATCTGTATCATACAAAACCACATATTCAGCTACTCGAAAGCAAAACCGCATTAACACGAGCGAGTAATAATGCTAACAGTCAAAAAGAGAATCTCACCTACAGCTAGAGTTGTGCTTCTTTGATCCTCATACGCCACAAATGCAAAACCTTTGGATTTTCCAGTAGCCTTATCTCTAACAAGATTAACATCCACCATTTCGCCATATCTTCAAAGAATTCAATCAAAAACCAAAAACTACTAAACGAATTGAAAATTTGACGAAACAGATAAATTAACGAAAAAAATTGCAACAAATGAAAGCTAAAAATTTCGTACTGAGCAAAGACAGCAAGAAGATCGCCTTCAGTGAGATCGTAAGGAATGCCGCCAACGAAAACATAAGCAGAATCCTTGTATTTTGCGTGCCATGAAGCTTCATCTGAAATCCCTAAATCTGCTTCTTTTGCATTAATGCTCTGAATTCTCTTCACTAACGTTAATGGATTCATCTAGGTTTTTTTTTTCCGATTCGTCTTTAGAGAGCTAAGAACAACAGTACAGTAGGAAGGAAAAATCGAGGTTGAAGAGGACAGAAATTAGGGTTTTCGATTTGGCGGAATTTTATTTAAAATCCCCAAATTCTGCGATAGAAGAACTGTCAGATCAAAATAGTGGAGTGAAAAGTGAATGGTCTTATAACTTCCGAGTTTTTTTTTTCCGGCAGCTATGTAGTAAAAGTAACTGGTGGCCAATGGACGGTTTGGGTGGGGGTGGAGTTAAGTACATAGGAGGGTACTCAACTTTGATGAAAGTTCCAGTTAAGGTACTGAACTTTCAAAAGTTCCAGTTAAGGTACTGGAATTGGACGGCCGTTAGTCTAAGGGACTAAACTTTGCAGTTGCCGTTAACAGCCCTAAATTAAAAGTAAAATGTGACATGGCAATAAATACATGGTGACGTGGCACTAAAATACAAAATGAGTTAATTCAGTACCCTTTAATTCAAAAAAGCCAGCGAAATTCTTCAACGGTAACAAATGAACATATATATTTAAAACTGAACCATATTAACAGATATATTAACATTCAAAAAATCATCTCTCTCAAGAAATCAGGAGCAGCAAAAAATAAGAACTTCCACAACACGAAAAATTTCTGATATTGGTGTTTTCCATCAGCAGCAAAAAAAAATCAACTTCATCACCTTCCATTAATCAGGTACAAAGCAACTGCATTAATGAAAATTAAACCTAATGTTAATTTTTTGCCCTTTTTTACCAATATGAATTTTAATTCATAGTATTTTGTCTAGGCAGCATAATGTCAAGAAATAGCTATGGTGGTTCCATGCCCCCAATTCCCAAAAGATGTCATTGTGGGTTTGTTGTAACCAAAATCAGAGCCTGGACAAGGGACAACCCTGGTAGAAGGTTTGTAGCATGCCCTGACTACGATGCTGAGACTGATACAAGGGGGTGCAAGTTATTCAAATGGTGTGATGTTGAAGAGCCTATAGAGTGGCAAAAAAATGTGATTTTGGGGTTAATGGAGGAGAAGCAGGAGCTTAGAAGGGAAGTGATGTTGCTGAGGCACAATTTGAAGACAGCAAATGAGAAGGCAAGGAAGATGAATCAAAATATATCATGCTGAAAATGAAGAAGGGTGGATTTATGTGTGTTAGGGCTTGGATTTGTGTACTCCTTGTTGTTCTTGTTTGTTTATGGTACAATATATAACTATGTAAGGGGTTTATTAGGACTCTAATTACTATATCAAGGCATGTAGTAGCATATTATTAATTAAATATAAGTTACCTTTCAACTATTTTCTCCTTTGCATCCTTCTAGCCATTGCTAGGTCCTGAATATATATAAACAAACTAATTCAGAATACATGTGCAGATTATAAGTTAAGAAAATGTTAGCTAATTCAATCAAATCACATACCTGTAAGGCTTGGCTAGTTATTGTTTGTGAAGCTTGTGAACCCCCTGGTTGTGACTGGCTAAATGAGTATTCTTGGCTGAATGAATATATGGTCTGCTCACCCTCATAATCTGAATAACATGCTACTCTTCTTTGTGGGATTGTGTGATTGAGGGGTTGAGTAGGTGGCTGTTGTGGTGGCTGTTGTTGCTGTGGTGGCTGCTGTGGTGGCTGTGTGGTTGGAGAGTAGCAACTCTTTGGTAGCCACTTGGGTAGGTGTATACACCTACACCTCTATGGTGCATGGGTACAGTAGGTACATTCTGTGCACGGCTACTAGTTGACTCACTTGCACCCATGCGCACAGACTCTGTAGGTACATTCTTGCAACCTCTCTTGTTATGCCCTTGAACACCACATAGGCTGCATGTCATTACTGAGCCTGTTTTTTTCAATTTCCCTGAACTTGTAACTTCTCCAGCTGCCTTCCTTCTCTTCACTTGGCGCCTATTGTGCACTTTCTTGAGTTTTGGTGCATTTACCAAAGTTTCTGAACTAGGCCACTCTTCTGCTCCATTTATAGGCTCCAACAAGTAGTCATATGCCTTCAAATACACTGATTTGGTGAAGAATGGGTTAACATAATGTTCTGGTTGATCAACTTTGTTCCAAATTGCAACCACTGCATGTTTGCATGGAATCCCACTTATTTGCCATGCATTACAGCTGCAACGTTCTAGCTTCCAAATTCAACATATTTTGTTTGTGTTGCCCCTTCCCTCACCCCATAAAGAACCCCCCATCCCAGAATGCATTCCATCCCCTAGCACCAATCTTGTGCTTCTCAACTTGCTGTTGTATTCTTAGGCACAACAGCATCTCTTTCTTCCCTATTTGATCCCTCTTCTTGTGTAGCCTCTCCATTATCCCCTCCCTGATGTCTTCCAACATGTAATTATAGGTTTATGCCTTGAGTTCAATATGTAGGCATTGAAAACCTCACTCATGTTGTTATCCACACTATCACAACAAGATAGAGGAGTGTAGAAGGCTCTACACCATTTCTTGTAGTTCCTATTTAAGAGATCATCAGCAGCTGCATTAGATATTATCCTCATCTGCTCTAAGTTAAGGAAAAATTCATTTTCTGTGGTGCTCTTAGCCATGATCCAGAACTGCTTCCTATACTCTAAGCCACCACCAAACACCCCTCTGAAGTTACAATAAACATGCCTTGCACATACCCTACTCTCAGCTTGGGGAAACACATCTGACACAGCCTTCAATAAACCTTTCTGCTGATCAGACATGAAAGTGTAACCAGCACCTTCATTTGATAATAAATCCTCCCCTAAAAATGTCAAAAACCATGTCCAACTAGAAGTTGATTCAACCTCTACTACTGCCCATGCAATTGGGAACATTTGGTTGTTCCCATCCCTCCCAACAGCAACTAAAAGTTGTCCACCATAGGGTCCTTTTAAGAAACATCCATCAAGAGAATAATAAAGGCCTACATCCAGCTATGAACCCCTTTTTCAGTGCCTCAAAACAAATGTACATTCTTTCAAAAATATTTCCATCCATCTTAATTATCACTGTATTAGCTGGGTTACTTTTTTTTATCTCTGCAGCATACCTTGGCAGCAAGGTATATTGCTCCATATACTCCCCTACAATCAAACTTTGCCCCTCCTCCGAGCTCTGTAAGCTACACTCTGCTGACCCTAATCCCCACTCTAGCCAGACTGTCTCATTATATCTTGTAGCCTCAGATAAGGATTTATTTTGAACTTGCTCTTGTAATTTTAGCAATCCAAGTAGCTGTCATGTTTCTGTTTTTGGGGCTCTTCCACAAGTGTGCTTGGGCACCAATGTTTTCACCATAAAGTTTCTCTTAAAACTTCTCCATTGAAGCCCAAATTCTCCAAGGACATCCTTTTTCCTTGTTCATGCATCTAGCACCTACCCTGTTGGGGTCATTCCTAGTGAATGGTAGTTCTCTCCCAATCTCAATTGAGTAGTCAATTAATGCTTTTCTGAAAGTCTTTGCATTCTCAAACTGTTGTCCTACAAAAAACTTACACTCAACTCCAACATCCCTCCATCTACCCCTTTGCTGCAACTGGCTGTTATTTTTTTTGAAGGTGCAGCTTCTAAGTACCCATACTCCTCATCTTCATCTTCACTATGACTGTCAAGATCAGTATCACCTTCAAAGTCACCATCAAACAGATTTTCTCCTAATCCCTTAGTTGCAGATACTCTTTTTAACATCTCTATTTCTTCATCATAAGACTGTTGTTTTTTCTTTTCATCACTGACTTTGGTCCTGGCACTAACTAATTCATCATCATCCTCATCTGTGCCTTCTGTATCATAGTCTATATCTACATGGGGTTGGGTCTAGTATGGTCAGTATTTTGAGGAGGGACCAATGCTCATCTCCATCACACAACAATTGCACAAAGGACCCTTCACCACCTAAGGACCCTTCACCACAATGACTTGACCAACTCCACTCCATCCATTACCCACCCCAAATGGCCTAACTATTGCATGTTCTGTGTACACATGTACAAGCTTGTATTGTAAAAGTAGTGCTAAAAATGGATCAAATAATTGCTTAGCATAGCCCAAGAATCTAATACCAGTACTAAAGTCTTTCCTAGGATCAACAAAATGCAGCTTAATGATGTTATTATAACCCAAGTTGTCTATGATTTGTTTTACATATGAAGCATCAACATTATCAGGTAAGTTTTCAAACACACTTACTTGACCACCTTCGTATCTAATGTCACCATGTACAAACCACTCTCCACCATGGTGCACACTTATGCAAGGTTTTATTTCCATAAAATCTGTCATACAAAAATTTATATACTAAAGTAAGTGCAAGGAATGGAAGAACACCAATGATATTGTAGGATCATAAAAACCATTCATATATATATATATATATAGTAACAAGTACAAAAATTGGCAAGCTCCAACCAATTACAGAACATATTAAAGTTTTTTTGGAGCTTGCATTCATAAACAACAAAACAAATCTGTCATAGCAGTGACAACCACCCTAAATAAAGCCAGTGGCTGTCACATTCTACCCCTCCTACTGCTATGACAGAGGCAAAACAAACTAACCCAACCCAAAAAAAAAAAACACCAACATCCTTCATCTTCAATCCTCTTTGAACAACCATGGAAACCCATCAAAGTACTGAGTCATGTCCTTGTTGATCCAAGCATGGAGGTCCCTCCCATTGTTGTAGATAATATCATCTATTATCCACTTCTCAATGTGCCTACGATCATTAAGCCAGAAATAAGGACTACTCCCATAAGTTCTGAGTCTCCACCAAAGCCTCCATTTCTTACAAGTCAGCTCAAGCTTGTACTGATCCTCCCACCTTACCCTAGAGAAAATGTGGGTCACTAGGATATCTTGATGTGAACACAAAGGGTGTGCATGGATAAAAGCTTCCATACCTAGTCATTAACAGAAACATAAAAAATTAATTAAATTTCACTTAACCCTAATCTGTATAAATTATACTTTAAGTTTAACAACTAAACTTCATAAACAATTAACACTCACACAATCTGCAAAACCCAAATCCCAATTACAAAAAAAAATTATTTTACTAACCATCAAACCCTAAGCGTCATCAACATGCAACAAACAAATCCAACAAAAAACAACTTAAACTAGTTCCAAATATCGCCTTTTTAAACAAGAAAACAACCAAAAAAACCCTTTTTGCTCCAGTTACACACAACAACCAAAAAGGTAACCAAAAAGTACTAAAAAGGAAAACAAAAGAAATAAATGAAGTTCTGTAAAAAAAAATAAGGAGTAAATGAAGTTCTGTAAAAAACAAAAGGAGTAAATGAAGAAGAATATACCTTCTTCTGAAGTCTCTGTAATTCTTGGGAATTTTGGAGGTTTTGGTGTTGGCCACATACTATGATTAAAAATGGCGTAAATGAAGAGGACAGAGAGTTGCAGTGATTTAAATAAGGAGAGTGAAAGAAGGAAAGTAAATATGAACAGTGAGAGAAGGAAAGTAAATAAAGACAAAGAATACAGAGAGTTGAGATAAATACCCGCGAAATAAACCGCCTCTTTAAAAGTAATCATTAGGTGGCGTTTCGTGTTGCACACGCGCCTAGGAAAATGTACCAAACGGTGCATTTGACAGAAATTCACCCAAAAGTAACGGACATCCAATTTCAGTACCTTAACTGGAACTTTTGAAAGTTCAGTACCTTAACTGGAACTTTTAGCAAAGTTGAGTACCCTCCTATGTACTTAACTCGGTGGGGGTGGGTGGGGGTGGGTTGGGCTGGGCTGGGCTGGGCTCAATAAATTTTACATACATCTACACTTTCCTAGTAATTTAAATAAAGATAAATAAAAATATTAACGATTTCGTGGGCGGGGTTAGGTTGGTATGTGGATTGGGGTGGGCGGTTTTGTCAGCGAACTTTCATGGGTTGGACTTTAAAAAAATGAGCTTGTGGCCCATCCAACAATTTCACACTTCTAGACCGAGTTGTTCACGGGCTTGGCCCACACGACTCACGAGGTGGGCTGGATAACCTGCACAGCTGCACTGTTGGCCACTTCTAAGATAACATAATTAGACTTGGACTCTGCTGTAACCAAGTCATGAGCCTATTTGATGTATTTACTGAGTTGCCAAATATTGTCTTAGATTTTCTTAGAAATGCTCTAAAGACATAAACAAGACTTGGAAGAGAATTGCACGTGGCCCCATGGAAGATAAAGGTGGTTCAACAACAATGGACATGGATTCTGATGAAAATTTTCTAAAAAGGCCTAATGATTTCTGTGAAGTGGATTGTGATAAGGGAGATAGTGCTACGAAGCGTTTCAAGCCGAGTTCTACTCTTGATTCTGGATCCTATTTTTTGGCGGAGGTTGGTTGTGACCAACCCCGCCTCTCATTATGAGTACTTTGTGCTGGAACTGCCGAGGGATGGGCAACCCTTGGTCAGTTCGTCAACTCCGGCGATGGAGTACAGCTCATGCCCCCGACATTCTCTTTTTGTCGGAAACCATGATAAAAAAGAGAGAGGTAGAAGGTTTGAAATCTCGGTTGGGCTTCCAAAATGCTTTTGGGGTCCCTAGTATTGGTAGAGCAGGTGGTCTATGTGTTTACTGGAATAATAATATTTCTTTCTCTGTGGTCTCTTTTTCCCAGCACCATATTTGTGGTGATGTTGTTGATGGTGCTAATAATTGGCGTTTTGTGGGGTGTATGGTTGGGCGAAGGAGGAGGAGAAGCACAGGACCTGGGGGCTCATTCGGCATCTTTGCAGTGATTCCCCGTTACCTATTCTGCTTGGCGGTGATTTTAATGAAATATTATGTTATGGTGAAAAGGAAGGTGGAGCGGATAGAGTTCGCAGAGAGATAGACAATTTTCGAGCTGTTGTTGATGATCTGTCATTGAGGGACCTTGGTTTTGTAGGCTCCTGGTATACTTGGGAGCGGGGTAAAGTTGAAGCTACGTGCATTCGGGAACGTCTGGACCGGTTTCTTTGCACTCCTGCTTGGCTTGACTTATATCCCTCTCATGTTGTTGAACACCTTGTACGGTACAAATCGGACCATGCCCCTATTATTACAAAGCTAAAACAGCCTAGTCGTCCCCGTAGAAAGAAGAGAGGCTTTCGGTTTGAAACCGCCTGGCTACTTGATGATCATTGTGAGTCCGTGGTGAAGCAGGCCTGGGAAGGTTCTGCTGGGCTTAATATCTCGGCCCGGTTGGATGTTATGGCTCAGCAACTTACGGGCTGGAGCAGAGTGTCTTTTGCTAAGCTGGACAAGCAGATAGGGAGGGTGGAGCGCCAATTGGGGCTGGCCCAGCAGCAGCCAGTTTCGGACTCTTCATGCAAGGAGTGTAGTGAGCTCGAGAAAGTTTTGGATGATCTTCATGCAAAGCAGGAGGCGTATTGGTATCTTCGGTCCCGGGTCTCTGAAGTTAAGGATGGAGACAGAAATACAAAATACTTTCATCATAAAGCTTCTCAACGGCGGAAACGTAATTCGGTGACTGGCTTATTTGATTCTTGTGGTGTTTGGCGGACAGAGGCGAATGATATTGAAAATATTTTTGAAGCCTACTTTAGCTCGATTTTCGAGTCCACTAGGCCTAGTGACTCGGCTATGCAACAAGTCCTACAGTATGTGAGTCCTATTGTGTCGGCAGATTGTAACATGGAGCTCTTGAAACCTTTCACGAAGGACGAAATCTTTGCGGCCCTTCAGCAAATGCACCCAAGTAAAGCCCCCGGCCCTGATGGTATGCATGCAATATTTTATCAGCGTTTTTGGCATATTATTGGTGATGATGTGACTGTTTTTGTGAGTAATATTTTGCATGGTATCTCTTTACTTCTTGCATTAATAACACCAATATTGCTCTGATTTCGAAAGTCAAAGATCCAACTCAAGCTGCTGAGTTCCGTCCTATAGCCCTGTGTAATGTTTTGTACAAATTGGTTTCTAAAGCTATTGTGATGCGTTTAAAGTCGTTCTTGCCTGCTATTGTTTCTGAAAATCAAAGTGCCTTTGTTCCGGGGCGCCTGATTACTGATAATGCCCTCATTGCTATGGAAGTTTTTCACTCAATGAAGCATCGTCAGCGAAGTAATAGGGGGACTATAGCTATGAAGCTTGACATGAGTAAAGCTTATGACCGAGTTGAATGGGGCTTTCTTAGGAAGCTTTTACTCACCATGGGTTTTGATGGGCGCTGGGTGAATCTGATAATGAACTGTGTATCTTCTGTTTCCTACTCCTTCATCATCAATGGAGGAGTCTGTGGTTCTGTTACTCCTGGTCGAGGGCTCCGGCAAGGAGATCCTCTATCTCCTTATCTTTTCATTTTGATTGCTGACGCTTTCTCTAACATGATTCAGAGTAAGGTGCAGGAAAAACAGATTCATGGTGCTAAGGCTAGCCGTAGTGGGCCTGATATCTCTCATCTTCTTTTTGCTGATGACAGCTTACTTTTTACTAGAGCCACCCGTCAGGAATGCATTACTATCGTTGATATTCTCAACCAATATGAAGCGGCATCCGGGCAGAAAATTAACTATGAAAAGTCGGAGGTCTCTTTTAGTAGAGGTGTTTCTGTTGAGCAAAGGGAGGATTTGATGAGTATCTTAAACATGAGGCAAGTTGATAAGCACGAGAAATATCTTGGTATCCCTTCTATTGCGGGCAGATCAAAGAAAGCTATCTTTGACTCTCTTCTTGATAGAATTTGGAAGAAACTCCAAGGGTGGAAGGAAAAACTTCTTTCTAGAGCAGGCAAGGAAATTCTTCTCAAAGCTGTTATTCAGGCAATCCCAACCTATCTGATGGGTGTTTACAAATTTCCTGCGCTGATTATTCAGAAAATTCACTCAGCCATGGCCCGATTTTGGTGGGGGAATAGTAGTGCAAGTAAGAAAGTCCACTGGAAGAGCTGGGAATCTATGTGCACTTTGAAGTGTCTTGGCGGTTTGGGCTTCAAAGATCTCAGTGTGTTTAATGATGCCCTCTTAGGCCGTCAAGCATGGCGCTTGGTACGTGAGCCTCACTCTCTATTGGGGCGTGTTATGAAGGCGAAATACTACCGTCATTGTGACTTTCTTGATGCCTCCCTTGGCTATTCTGGTAGCTATTCTTGGAAGAGCATTTGGAGTTCAAAGGCACTAATTAAGGAAGGGTTATTGTGGCGTGTGGGTGATGGGAGGCAAATTCACATTTGGGATGATCCATGGTTACTTGATGATGCTGGGCGCACCATTTCCTCTGTCAGGAATGACTCAGTTCATTTGGTTCATGATTTAATTGAGGATCGCACACTGAGTTGGAATATGGAGATTATTGATGGCATTTTTAATGAACGGGCAAGAGTTGTATCCTTGCACTTCCTCTTAGTGAAGTGGAGTTGAAAGATGAAATTATGTGGGCTTTTTCTAAGAATGGTCTATACACTGTGAAAACGGCATATATGTTGGGTAAAGGTTGTAACCTTGATAATTTTCACCAAGCTTGGGTGGACATTTGGAGTTATGAAGTTAGCCCAAAGGTACGTCATTTTTATGGCGATTATGCACAAACTCTCTTCCTACTCGTTCATTGCTTAAATATCGTCATTTTATTGAGGATGATTCTTGCCCTTGGGGCTGTGGCGCGATTGAGACAGCGAGGCATGCCATTTTTGACTGTCCTCGTGCTGCTGCAATATGGAGTGATTGTGGTTGTGACGTGATGCGGGCTGGTAACACAGATATGAATATGTGTGAATTGGTGGTGAGCTGGCGTGATGTGGAGAGCAAGCTGAAATTACAAGGTCTCTTCCTTGCTTGGTGTCTATGGGGGGACCGAAACCAACAGGTTTTTAACAACACCTCCACGCCACCACATGTATTGGTAGCACGAGTCCAGAGGTTGGTCGAGGAACATGGCTTATATGCTGGGCGCATCTATCGGACCTCACTGCAAGCTCGTACTCCAAGCCCTCGACAGTGGTAGCTCCGCCTGAAGGGGTTGTCAAGATTAATGTAGATGCTTCGTTGGCTGTGGAGGGTTGGGTGGGTTTTGGTATTGTGGCTCGCAATAACGTTGGCAGCATCCTCTTCTCTGCGTCCCGTCGTTGTCGAGCATTTTGGTCTCCTGAGCTGGCTGAGGCGAAGGCAGTTTCTATGGGGCTGAGGCTGGGTAAACGTTTCGGGTTGAGTGATGTTATTATTGAGTCGGATTGCCAAGTTGTTGTTAATCGCCTCTCTAAAAGTGTGCTTTATTTGTCTGATTTAGATGTTGTTCTCTCCGAGATTTTCTCTGCTAGTTTGTCTTTCCATTCTGTTAGATGGTCGCATGTAAAGCGTGATGGTAATTATGTTGCTCACCATTTAGCTAAGCTAGTTCCTTTTGGTACTGAACAAATCTGGGAGAACCATTGTCCATCGGAAGTGGCTCCTTATGTACTCATGGACACGTTGTCCTTGGATTAATATACTAGCTTGCTTTTCCCCTCAAAAAAAAAAATGTGAAAGTTTTTGGTATTAAAATATTGGAAAATTCTTTATGATAAAGTATTTTTGTTTTTCTACTTGGTACACTTTTTTATTTATTCAACTAGTTATTAGGTCGGGTTATGCAACGGGTAAGAAAAAAAATCATATATTAATATTGCACTTTAAAATGATAACACTAAGGCTCCGTTTGGTAGGGCGTAAAACGTTTTTCCGAAAAACTGTTTTCCTCTATTTTCAGTTTTACATTGTTTGGTTGGCAAAAGAGTGTAAAACCATTTTCCCTTGGGGTAAAATTACTCTCCCAAGGATGGAAAACCATTTTCCTTTCAAAATGAAGGGAAAACTATTTTCCTCTTTCTCTTGTACACTCCTCTCACTCCTCCTTACTTTCCCTTTCATTTTCCTTTCATTTCATCATTTTTTTTACATCGAACCAAACAACGGGAAACTAAATTTGGAATTGTGTTTTCCATTGTAAATTGTTTTCCATGAAAATCATTTTACACTGAAAATATTTTACGCCCTACCAAACGGAGCCTAAATACAACTTGATCTAGTGGTTAAAACTTTAGTACATGAACTTGAGGTCATGGCCTCATGGGATCACAACCTATACAATGCAATTTTTAGTTATTATTGTACATGATTACGTGAACTAAAATTCCTTTCGAAAGAGCGTCACGTTACACCGTTCCTTGTTTAGGAACGCCTTTTAATATACTTCATTTATATAGATTCTTCATGGTACTATTGTAAAGAGGCCCTAATATTAACTACCGTGAGCAATTATTAGGCATAACCTTTTAGTGGCAATAGGCCAGTTCTTTATCTCAGTAAGTTCAATTTTTAGCTTTATCATATTGCCACTAATGGGTAGTCTTACATGAACTCCAAAGAAAGATTACATTCGTTTGCTGGAGAGATACAATTTTATAAAAGTATATAGGGAAGCATAGCTATAGTATAATTGCATGTAAGAAGGCAAAACTCAGAAGATAAACCCAAATCGTCTATCACTAAATAATTTGTTTGGGTACCTCAAACCTATAAAACCCAATAATTTGGAGTAACATATGTATAATACTATAACAGTATATGACCTAGTAGTTTTTTTCTGCAGTTCACTTCTAGTAATTCAGACAGTTGTTAATAAAAAGAAAATGAGTTCATCAACTACTGAGGAACCAAAAGCATTACATCAAACAAACATCTCCTTTCATGGTAACTATAGACATTATACACAGTTCCAACCTGTAGGCATGAAAATTCAACTAACAGGACAGAAAAAAATAAGATGAAAAAAAAAACTGGCCAAGATTATTGCAATTTCTATGATATCAGATTCATGCTAGTTCTTCATCTGCATATAATCTGTATAGCGACGTGGGCGTTCTTCTTCATCTTGGTTATTGTAGGCATAGCCTCCATGGCTTGATATGTCAAGACCAGCAACTTCTTCATCACTAGATATTCTTAGCAGTTTCAATTTGTGCAAGGCATAGAAGAGTGGGCCCATAGTCACACTGACCCAGCACACAATCACCACAAGTTCAAGTACTTGAACCCCAAGTAAGCCCCAGCCCCCGCCCAGCAGGAGGCCGGAAGAACGAGAGACTCCATCCTTGCCTGAGTCATAGACTTGGATTATGAACTCTTCCTTGGCAAACAAGCCTGTAAAGATCAACCCCCAGGCTCCACACCCGCCGTGCAATTGAGCTGCCTCTAATGGGTCATCAAAATGCAGTTTCAGGGCCAACACATTGAGCCCAATTAAGACCCAGGCTGCAACAAACCCACAGATAATGGCAGCCCATGGTTCGACGACTGAACACCCGGATGTTATGGCAACAAACCCACCGAGGACCCCGTTGCAAACATCAAGTGCATCCCAATGGCCTATCAACAGACGTCTTCCAAACAGGGTAACTATTCCAGACATCGAACCAGCCAGTGTGGTGGTCACAGCTGTCCGCCCTATGGCAGTCCAGTGACCTTGGTCGGTTGTAGTTGGATATGGTACCAGGATTTCATCAAAAGAACCTGGGTTAAACCCAAACCAACCAAACCAGAGCAAAAACGTACCTAGGACTACTAGTGTTGCATTGTGACCTTTCATTAAAACGGGCTTCCCGAATGCATCAAACCGGCCAACCCGTGGACCCTCAATGATTGCACCCCAAAGTCCAGCAATCCCACCTACTAAGTGAACCACACCACTACCAGCAAAGTCTATAGCCCCAGAACCCAGAAGCAGATCACCAGAACTAGCGCTAAGCCAGCCACTAGAGGACCAAACCCAATGAGCTACAACAGGGTACACAAACCCAGATAGAAAGAAAGAGAAAATGAGGTAAGCACTAAACTGTGTTCTCTCTGCTATTGAACCACTGGTGATCCCAGCGACTGCAATGGCAAATGCCCATTGGTAGAGGAAGAAGTTATAGTCATATTTACCATCAGGGACATCATGGAGGGCGAAGAAGTGGGTCCCGATGAAAGGATTAGATCCAGAGCCAGTTCCAAAGGCGAAAGCAAAACCAAAGAGGTAGTAAGAGATACTGCCTACAACAGCATCGACAACATTGGTCAGCAGTATATTCATGGCATTCTTAGCACGGACTGAGCCAGCACATAACATAGCAAACCCGAGCTGCATTACAAAGACAAGATAGGCTGAGAAGAGGAGATAGATGGTGTTTATTGAAAACGCGACACTCTCTTCCCACGAGACTGCCATTGGAGGTTTGAGAGAGGGAGCAAAGATAGAATGGAGATAGAAGTAATTGGTACTAAAAGAAGTGATAAAAGTAATAGATGGATTTTGATAGTAGAAGCAGCAGAAGAGATGGGGTTATAAATGGATCATGTTTTTGGGGTTATCGTCGTCACGATGATCAACAAGTTGAATGGAAGGCTCAAGGCTGTATGATGTATATAAGTTGATAGTGAGACTGATAGTTGAACCTCAGCAACTTGCCAAATAGCATTCAAGTGAGTTGTCACAGTAAGTAAAACCAAAATGAAAGGGTCCACTTCCAAAATCATTGGATCCCCAAACATAAGTTTCTTATCCATTGAAAACGTGGTACTATACGAGTATATGGATATAAAAATCTATGAACCCCCCTTCAAAAAAGGGAAGGAAATAGGATAAGGTTCTCTCTTCAAATTCTCTCACATTATCAAACCATTGGTAAATCAGAACTCAAAAATGAGGACCTAGCTCAACCTAGCCTAAGTACAGTATATACATTATGCTGCATATTGACATCAATTATCAGGCATATAGCGGGACGATTTTGGTATTTCCTAAAACGACGCACTTTGAGGAGAAAAAGAGCGAAACTTAATCCACTCTTTGAGATTTGTTTAACCCTCCTCGTCAATTATTAAGTGAGGTAGTCAAATAAACATCCACGTCAAACAATTCAAATATGCAAAATCTTATACTAAGGCATACCGCATACTTCCAATAATGTACCATACGACCGGGGTAACTTTTCTTGTGCAAGGAGTGACTCCTTACACTTAGAGAAAACTTTTAACGTCTTACAATTTGTTATTGTAAGTCCATCTCACGTAAAAACTTGTTACTTCTGACATTATTACTCAACTCCAAAAAATAAGTACTAGTATCTAACTAGTTACTACATGATATCAAGGGACAACGTGGACCACATAATTTTCATAAGAATCCATCAAAACAAATTTCCAAATCCATCAATGACCTAGAACTTGACATTAAAGCAAAAGAAGATTTATCATGCAGAAATTAATGACATTACTGAGATCATGATGGAACAGAGACGTACCTTATATTAATCCAACTTCACTTACATGAGCATAAATCTTGAAATCACTGAATATATACTACAGACAAATTTGTTCACTCAGACGCACACCATCCTCAGAGACAGGGGACTGTTCTAATATACTTCATATACCACCATCGACACCCAACACGTATCCCACTTTTGACGGAGAAAGACTTTTACAATATGACGTAATATTTACAGGTAACTAATCTTCAATGCTCTTTTCCTACTGAGCAGAGTTTTTCAGTTCTAAGCAACGGCTGCAGAATAACAACATTCAATAGATGTATATTTACAATGTGCAGTTAAGTGAAAGCAATGGATTCAAAGTTAGCTGGTGTGGCTACCACCAGGAATCCGACTTGTAAGAGACGGTCTCATAGTCACGATAGCCGAATCATCAGCTCCAGCTTCAATAGCTGCTTTCCCGGCTTCTAAAAACCGATTTACTGCATCCTCAGCATACTGATTGGCTTCATTAACTGTCATGTTTTTGCCAATATCCGGGTACGTATTAAGAACATGGTCACCGTTAAGTTGAGATGCCAGTTGTATCAATTCTATCTGAAATTCTGAAAGTTTTGCATCTTCTCTAGGTCCAAATGGCCTTAGTGATACCTTAACCTCTGGCAACTTCTCTGTTTTAGGGATCCAAGCAATCGAAATTTAGAAGAATTTCAACAAATCATACTCGGGAAAAAAAAAAGTGACAACAGTGACTATTTCCAAATACTATTAGGTCTATATGAGGTGGTTATTGACTATTAGCATGCAAATCAAGATCCATAACAACTGCTGATATTAGAGAAAGATCGAGTTCAGCACCCTAATCCAAAGAGCTGGATTATTCACCTAAGTGTTCTAGGGAGTATGGTGAAAAAAAATGAATATGACTCCACATACCAAAATAACAAAAGCAGTGTCCAGCTAGTAAGGGTAGTATTGTCATTTATCAATATATATTTTATTCTCAAACGAGCAATTAGTTGTTTAGCGTTTATCATTTCTAAAGAACATAGCTAAGATCCAAAGAAAGACTGTAATCACAGTGGACATGCAGTGGAATTAGGATTATTATATACACATAAAACGCATGGAATATAACAAACTAAACACTATCAGCAATCATAAGATGCAAACAAGTCATGAGCATGCTCAATTTCTGTTCAGAAAAGAACGGCACAGCTTAATAGCACCATGCAAATAAGGTAAATACACAGGTAATCAGGACAATCTAAACATCATAGTTTAACCAAAATACCAAATCAATGCTTTTGACAAGAGATAAAAGTGTAAGGATTCAACACCAACCTGGACAATCTTCACGTGGAGTATCACGTAAGTAGAAATACTTCTCAAAGCTTCCAGCCCAGGCATCTCGTCTAGTAAGGAAGTTTGATTTCAAGTTGAAGAGTCTCTTCACAGTGGCAGGTATAGAGGAATGTTCGAATTCTGAGGTTGGAGTAGGCCCATCTGGCTTTCCGATCACTGCAGCGACCGATGATAAGCAAATATAGTCCATAATAAGAAAATTCAAATTTAACCACAAATAAGACAAATCTAGTATATAAGCAAGCTACAATACGATATGCCTAACTATTCTCTTTGAATTGTTAGATACACAAAACTAAGAAGCTTCAAGCAAAGAACATAATGTAACTTCTATAGAAGTAAGCAGCCACAAGTAGCTAATAGGATAGGAACTTATAAACTTATTTTTTTGCATAATGCCAAACAACCATTGAAACTTATTAGGAAATCCCACAAAGATGTCACAGTAACTTATAATTTATATGCCACTTTGAACAATCATCTTCACTATTTGGCATTATGCTAATCAAAATCAGCTATTGGTTAACCGCCTAATTTGTCGTCAATTCAGTTCTCAACATAAATACAAAACAGCAAGATAAATGATAAAAACAATAGGTGAGTAAGTGAGAAGCAAAACAAAATTAATAAAAGTCAACAATCACAAATGCTCTAAAATGGAGAACTTACATACATAAATATGCTTACACTTTACACAAACATCTGATTGCACCAGAATATATGCTAAATCAGTCTTCTCAACTCTTCAAGAATCGTACAATATAACATGAAGCTATGTTACTCATACACAAATCAAGTGTCTACTCAAGTACAAGTGTCTAAGAGTCCGACTCGGCTATTTTGTAGAAAAAAGTCAAGTTTTTAGTCTAAACTCTAAAGTGAAGGATCCAAGTGAAGTATCGTGTCAGACACGAAACACCACCCAATTTTTGAGGTAAATGAAGGTGTCGGAGTAACATAGACATGAAGTATATGCAAGAATTATATTCCACAAGTGTACCTCTATAACTTCCCCAAACATAATCATAGCTAATATGAATCTTAAACATACTTATAGAACAATAGAACTACTCAAAACAACACATATATATACTATAAAGAGCTTGTCAAAAACCAAACCAATCAACAAGAGATGATGAAACTCACCAGTGCCCCTATCAATCCAAGGTGAAATAAGCAAAGTCGGAACCCGAACCCCCAACCGATCAAACCGAAAATAAAACGGGTCAGGCCCAATAATCCCATCAGGGTTAGGAACCCCAGAAACAGGTGTTGGTACATGATCAAAAAAACCACCATGTTCATCATATGTTATCAACAAAGCCATTTCTTTCCACTGTGGACTAGCCCTAAGTGTCTCATACACCTCCTTAACAAACCTCTGTCCTTCTGCCACGTCATGGGATGGATGATCATCATTTGCAGGAAACAAATTCTTATCAAAGTATCTTTGTTCAATCACCACATAATTAGGCAATTTCCCTAACTTAGCATGCAATTTAAACTTCAAATAATAGCTATGAAACTTAATTACATGTTTAAGTTTCCTTAAACTCTTGAAAAACAAAGTTGCAGGAATATTTTGGTAATAAATCCCAAAACTTAAACCATTTTCATCTAATGAATCAAATATAGTTTTTTGTGGAAACCCATGAATAAGATCTCTTCTTACATTACTTGATGCACCATGTGATGTAGCTGAATGAACATAGAAACGATTCGGCTGAGTCGAAGCGGGCACCGAAGCGAACCACCGATCTAACACGGCGAACTCGTTAGCTAACTCGGTGTAAACTGGTAGAAGCTCTGGTTTAAACCCACTCATAACATTTTTTGGCATATGTTTCGACATCGAGTTAGCTTGTTGGGCGAACCCACACATTCGGGCCGGGTTACTTATTACAGTAGACCCGAATATTTGTTCAGTTATAGCTTGGATAGAATGACCTGGGTCAGAGTCGATAAAAACCGCATCATTTGTAACGTGAAGTTTGGGTGAATTAGGTTCGGAGGAGTTGAGCCGGTTGAATTCTTTTCCGGTTAAACCGTTTATTTCGGGTCGGGTTGATTTGAGCCAACCTAGAATATGATCGAAGGAACGATTTTCCATGACTAAAATTACGAGGGTTTTAATGGGTGATTGAATTTTTGGTTTTGGGTGAGGGAAAGGGAAAGGGAAGGAGAGAGAGTGAGGAGTGAGGAGAAGAAGGAGGAGAGAGAAAATGGGGAGGAGAGAGAAAGTTAGTTTAGACATTTTTTCCGGTGACCGGTAAAGTGGAGAGAGAAAGAAGAATATGTGAGAGGTTTTAATGGGGAAGTGAAGAGATTAAAGGTATATACTTTATTAGAAGAATATTTACTTTGTTCCTTAATATTCAATTTGGTAAATGATTGACTCGTGTCTACCCTCTATATAGGTAGTCCGGATCCTCTAGAGTTTTATGAAAACTCTACAAAGTAGAGTTGAATCTTGACCATATATTATAAAATCAAGAGCTCATGATTAGTGAGAAAGGAAAAGATATGGGCAGGATATTCGGGAGGAAAATAAGGGGGATTTTTGGGAAAGAAAATACAAGCCTTTGATTTCTTAATCAACGACTGATATTTAACGAACTCTACCGTGTAGAGTTATTTTGAAACTCTAGAGGATCTCAACACCTCTATAGGAGTTCACTCATGGTACACCCGGGTGTACCATGAGCATGGTACACCCAGGTATTTTTGTAATAAACTACAACTTCAGGGGCACGTTCGTAATTTCGCCCACTCTCTCTCCTCTTCCTCTTCCCCATGTTTTCCTCTTCCGTGTGCTTTCACTGCCATTTTTCCCGGCGATGCTGCCGCTGCTCATTTCTACAATTCTACTCCTCTATCTCTCACCGCCGACAAAAAGTAAAGAAAAACAAAACCCATAAAAATGGAGATGTCAGCCATGGAAGAAAACTCGAGGAAGCAGCCACAATTCCGACGATGCCATTGTTGCTCGTTTGTTCTATTCTTGTTATTTTGCTCATTGTTGTTCATTTGTTTAATTGTTCAGTTGTTGTTGTTGTTGTTGTTGTTGTTGTTGTTGTTGTTGTTGTTGTTGTTTTTGTTGTTTCAATTCTTCTCTCTCCTCCTTCCAAACCTTCAAACACAACAATGTAGATCTTCGCGAAAAAAAAAGAAAATTTACAGATCTGAAATTGAGGAAGATGATGATGAGCAAATGACAGAGTTTGGGTAAAAGTGTGCTCATTTTCTTAAATGAGTATAAATGCTTGTTCATTTTGCTCATTTTACTCATTTGCCCATTTTACTCATTTGCTCATTTTGCTATTTGTTGATTTTGCTCATTTGCTGAAAATAGTCTTGGGTGTACCATGAGCATGGTACACCCAGGTCTATTATAAAGATTCTCCTCTTAATAGTACACAAAGGCCAAAATACGGTCCAAAAAACATATGAGAAGCGCGAAACCAATAAACATCAATTGTTCTCCAATGAACATTAAGTAAACTGCGAAACCAATGAACTTCAACGGTTCTCCAATGATCATTGATAAGATATTTCCTCTTATGTTCATCTTTTTGTTCATTGCGGATTTAGATGTTCATTGAGTCTCGTGTGTTGTTCTTTTATTCTATTCTCATCTTCGTGTTGCTTAGTTTGTTCAATGAGGATTTTTTTTGTTCATTGTATGGCAATGCGAAACGTTGTTGTATGTAATGATGCCCATCATTCTCATGATAGACTCATGTCTACCATCTAATTTGCACTTAATACTAGTAGATGATAATCAACGACGAGATGGTGCACACGCAGACACGCTTGTAGGTAGAGTTATAGAGCATATTGGATATATGTACATGGCTAACAAGACAATATATGGATAACAAGTCAAATAAACACATGTACATGGCCAACAAGCTAAATAAATATATGTACATCTTTGTTGGTACATGTTCATTAGAAATGGTTTTTGTGTTCATAATCTAGTCGTTCATGTTCATCATGCGTATGGTTCTCATCCTACGGATGTGTGTATGTACTAATTTGGGATAACATTGACTTGTGACAGTTTTTGTATATCAGCTTTGACCATATTTAATTATTATTTTATAAAAATAAATTTCATTATTTTAATTGTTGTTGCGTCAATTCGAATGAATATTTTAATATTGTTATTTTTATAATTTATTATTATGTATTACTGAAGATATTGAGGGATAAAATTGTACATCGGTAAGTATATTTAGACAATATGATGCATTTATCTAAGAATTGAAGTTAGTATTTAAGAGTAGTTTAATGGATAATATTGGAGGCTTTTTTGTGGGAGAAAAGTATTTGGATTTGGATACTTTTGACTATTCTATTTGTTGATGTTAAGTTTCATCCAAGTTTAATAAGTACACGCCATTGTTGTTTTGACCACGAGTTAGGATACCAAACAAACAACATTGAAAAGGTTAATGGAAATTTGTACGAGTAGGTAAGACTTTTCATAAAACTCTCCTAAATATTCTCTACTTTTTTTTTTCCCCATACTCTTCAGGGCACTATTATTCCCTTTATATAACTCTCCTAAATAAATGTATGATGGTACATGTGGAAAATGCTACATTTCTACCTATCTACAATAGGTGGGTAGTTATTCAAAGGAAAATGCTACATTTCTCCCCCACGTAATCCACCTATTATCTAGTGATAAATGCATAGATTTTTTTATTCATATGAGTCACGAAAACGGTATAAAATATAAAGAATGGAAATAGGATTTGAACATGTAATCTACCATTCACAACACTCCAATCTCAACCACTGTCAAGCAGAGGTATTCATTTCGAATATCCGATCCGGTCCGAAATTTCGGATCGGGAAAAAGCAATCTGAATCCTATCCGAAAAATTTTGGATCGGATCATCGGATATCCGAAAACTAACGAAAATTGAAATTTTCAAAGGAAAAAGTTGATAAAACTGATCCTGATTGAATTGGATCGGATCATCGGATATTTGGTCTTGAAAACGGACATTTCAGATCGGATCTGGAAAAATCTGAAAATTTTCATGTTCGAATATCCGAAATTGAAAAATGACGACCTGTATCTGATCCGAAAATTTTCGAATATCCGATCCAAAATATCCAAAAACTAAAAAATCGGATCGGATATCCCAAAAAATCGGATCGGATAGACCAGATCACGGATCGGATACTTATGAACACCCCTAAGGCCAAGACATTTAATAATTTGAAGGTCATTTCAATGAACATTGATCAGTTACAGTAGTGTTCATTTCGAAGATCTAATCCGATCCGAAATTTCGGATATGCGAAAATTTTGGATTGGGAAAAAGCGATTTGAATCTGATCCGAAAAATTTCGTAGCGAATCGGATATCCGAAATTTTCAGATCAGATCATCGAATTTTGCGAAAACTAAAAATTGAAATTTTCAAAGGAAAAGTTCATAAAACAAGTTTTGGATCGGGTCTGGTCACCGGATATTCGAATATTCGGTCTTGAAAACAAATATTTCAGATCGAATATACGAAAATGAAAATTCTGATCCTGATCCGATCCGAAAACTAAAAAATCGGATCAGATCGACCAGACCGGATACTTATGAACAACCCTAATCAGTAAGTTTATTGGAGATGTGATTAAGGTGAGCCCATCCCGAAAATAAGAGGTTTTGGACACGATTTTTTGGGCAAAAAATTCGGGCCACAAACAACCTAGATTTGGAAAAATAGGTTAAATTTCAGCACAACATGAAAAACCCGCTAAGCCCAACCTGAATCAATGGGCTTTGACACGGTTTTTTGCCTGAACCTCGGCCAGACCCGCGTTTGGCCCGAAACAGGCTATTTTTTCCGAAGCCTGGCCCGGTCTGGTCTATTATAACATTAGTTTATTGATCAATGTCAATTGATAGTTTTTGAATGTTTCGCTCACTTCACATAAATTAATTTATTTTGATGGCCACATAAATTAACTTATATATCATCACTTTGTCGTCGGAAAATTATGTCTACCGTCTCACTCTCACACGCACACAAAGAGAAAGGGTTGCAGACTTGCAGTCGTATGCATGCATTATAACTTTATAAGCCAGGATTAGTTACACTGGAAGCAACTTGGACGGTGCAAATATTCATAAGAAAATGAATAGCATTATGTCACTAGGAATAATCAATTGGATTAAGATATGTTCCATAGGAGCCAATTTTTTCTTTTATTATTATATTATTTATGGCTATCTTGTTTATTTTAAAGTAAGGAGTGTTGAAGTCTAGAGTCGTCTCGTATAATTTTGGAGTCCTGTGTTAGACATTAAATATGAGCCTTACAATGACTTATAAAAAAGGATCCACAAGCCCATATTTTAATAATTAAATTAAATTTTTTATTAAAAGTAGTTGAAAAAATTATTAACTTTCTTAAATACTTCGATGTAATTTTTTTTATTTTTAGGAATGAAACACCTTAGATATTACAAAATAGTAAAGATATACCATACATAAAACTAAAATAAGCTATAGTATATGAAAATAAAAAGTACATAAAATAGGGGCAAAAATTTGAAATAGCAAATTAAATGTAGAAACTTTTTTGCCATCTAATAAACTCGTAGAAATAAAACATATAGGTGGGGCCTCTTAAATTTGGGAAATCTGAGTGTTCGCTCACTTTGATCATGTGTCTGCTACCCCTCGGCCTCTGCTAGAGACTTTGCTTGCACATTGATGAAGCCTTTTTTTTAAAAAAGAATATGATTATCACATATTGAACTTCTATTCGTCGTCCCAAAATTACTTAAAATCACCCCCAAAAAAATTGAAATTACATTTATAACCTTTTCTTTTTTCCTAAACAACCACCCCCATCACTAGCCACCTCAATCCACCACCCTCCCTCGCCCCCACCAGCATCCCCACCCCTGTGCAAACCACCACGAGCAAGCTGCTGAGAAAAAAAATTTGGGGGGGGGTACATGGCCGAAACATTTTCTCTGTACGTTTCCGCCATGGTGGAAACGTCCACGTCTTTGTTGGACGTTTCCACCATCACGGAAATGTCCAGGCCAGATGTTTCTGCCATGGACGCCTCATTTTTTTTGGGGTTTTTTGGTGCTTGTGTGTGGTTTAGTTGGTGGTGTGCGTGGCCTCGGTGGTAGTTTGCGTGGTTCCGATGGTGGTTATGAGCATGGAGGTGGTGGTTGTGGAAAAGAAAAGAAAAAAAGGGAAGGGTAAAGTTGGAAATATTTGGTGGAACCAGGACGATTTTAAGTAATTTCGGGACGATGTTTAACAATCCCCTATTACATAATATAGTTTGTTTACTATTCGAATCACGATAAAGAACTCATAATCCCGATACGTATGAGACTAATGTCTTGTTTGGTTGAGCTTTTTTGAGGTATATAAACAAAAAAATAATCTGAATTCATTACCCTTGTTTTGGTTTAGGTAGTGGGTTAACCATTACCTTATTTGAGGGTAAAGATGGGCATGAGTCCAGGTTTGAGTAGGGTTTAGGTAGTGGGTTAACCATTACCTTATTTGGGTCCAATTTTTCTGGACCATAAGGGTCCAAGTCCAAGTGAACTTCTTAGGGTCTGGATCTTAATATTTTAGACCCGAACCCTACTCAAACCATACACTTGTAACCTAGAGTACATATAATATTATTTTTTTTGTTTATGGTATTCTAGAAATAAAAGCATTTGCATTTATCCTAAAATTTCAACTTTTGTCATTTGAACCATAAACCCTAGACTTATGAGACCTTGAAGATCATAGGCACTATAGAAAGTCAAGAAATATAAATGATATTGAAAATTCGGGAAAAATAAAGGAAATAGGCTAGATTTAGACTTAGACCCTAAACCCTGAATACCCTAGCTAACGGTTTGGGTCGAGGTCCAGCTTTTCTACACTGTTAGGGTTCGGGTACAACAAAAGTTTGACGGTAACCCAAATTCCCAAATGTTACCCTCCAAATTAGAAGAGTAATAAAATTCTTTACATTTCCTTACAAGTGATTCCTTTTCATTATTGAACCAAACACCCAATAAAAATAACAATTATTATCACCATTCCTTCCCTTTTCCATTCCCCTATTTAAATCAAACACCCCTTAAGGAATCGTTTGGTTTAAGGAATGGAATGAAAAGAGAATTAATACGAAAAGAGGAGAATGGTAACAAAAAATAGTTACCTTAATGAGTATTTTGTTCATGTTAAGGAATTGAAATGAGTGGTAACCATTACCATCAAGTAACGGTAATGAATTGATGAACCAAAAAAGAAGAAAGAGAACTGGTAATTGATTTTATTTCTTAGGGCTCGTTTGGTTGAAGTTGAGAAGTATAACTTCCTATGAATTTATGCATTGCCCATGAAATTTTATTTCATAGGAAGTATATTTTTTTGTTTGGTTGAAAATGGAAAATTCTATTTCCCATGGGAATTTCCACTTACCTAGGGGGCCTAGGTAAGTTATTTCCTCCATTTTGTAGAAAATAGAACTTCTGAAGAAGTTCTACTTCCCACGTTTTTGTCAACCAAACAACAATACATATATTTACTTCCTAAAAATTATAATAACTCATACAATTTTGAAGGTTAATTAAACAAGCTCTTAAAATCCAAAAATAGTTAACCATACTTGACATTCTATTTCTTTTCTCACTTCTTTGAATTCATTTTTAGAAAAAAAAACAAACAAACTGGAATCATGATTAGTGTTGATGATATAAATTACTACAAAGACAACCCTTGTGAGAGCAGCAGCAAAACAATCTAAGGAAGTACAAAGCTTGAACATTTGAAAAATAGTAAGTTAAGGTTGTCTTGCGCACGTCTTGAGGATCACTAGTGAATAAGAGTGAGGAATTTGCACCAGATGGAATTACCAAACTGCACTAATATAAGGTTTACCAGTTTCAAAAAAATAAATAATCTACCAAATTAATTCTTTGTTCTTTCGTCCTTAAATAGAGTGTTCATTTCTTTTGGATACAAGTATTAAAAAGAAATCACGTGGTAGGACTTTAATTGTATTAAATCATAATTAAATATAGAAGTTGATATACTTTTCATGAATTGTTTATTAAGGAGAAAAAATGTGGGTCATATAGGAAAGTGCGTGATATTATTAGAATTAAAAGCAAAATAATCTTTTAATTGGTGGACCCATACCAAATAAAGAAATGGGAAATCTATTTGAGACATACATAAATGAAAAAATGGACACTCTATTTAAGGACGGAGGAATAAGTTTATCATGTTCTATCAAGTTCCATGGGCAATCATGGCAATATAGTTCCAAGATCCCTCTTGTGTGTGTATTGTTAGTACGGGTGGTAATTATTTAAAATTGTACAACATGGCTAGCAATACAAAATATTACATTTAAATGAACGCAATGTATGCTTCAAGTTATAAATAGATGTACAATAGTCATGGTATATTAGCATCATATTGCAAAAAAAGATTTTAGAAATATAAAGGACATTCAAGGTATTTTAAGTGGACACCAAATTTCTAAGAGTTGCTGAAATTTGAGGATGGGCCATGGGCCATGGGCGTATCTACTCCAACAATCTAACCATTTTCTATGCAAGTTTTCTTTATAATTCATGAAGTATCATCATTTCAGTTTTAGTTTTAGCTTGCATTGCTTCAGTGTTATTACTATCAAACTACCAAACAGGGCTCCCTCCACGTAAGGATATCATGGAAAATAACTTTACTATGTGGTTAACTTTGAGGGTTATTAACCTACTTGAAAAAGTAGAAGACAGAATCCTAATACACTATTAATTACCATGAAAGTCGTTAATCATAGAGTGAGGATCACCATCACCCTAGATCAATGTGAGGGGACAAGATGTCTTGAGGTTAGGCACAGACGCACAGTACATGAGTTCAGTTCAGTTAATTTCAGTTCAGTTTCTCTCAGTCCCAAATGAACGGGGCCTAAGCCATTCCTAAAATCCACAAACATCTTGATTCTTGAAACTGAAATTTAGAAGAATTTGGTTCCCAGACAACTCAATAGCCTGCCGAATTTCTATCTGGGATATTTGGATAATGATTATCCAATATTAATGTGCATCTAGGTCTTGTATGTGTTCAAGTAAGGGGCTAACCGGCTAAGGGATAACAAGTTAAGATAAGAGCCACTAAGCTCGAATGAGTGTTTTTCAAGTAAAGAGAGCGCACCCTTTGCACCTCATTTGGCAATCTGAAGAAGATATATACGAGGGTCGTGGATAAGGAACTGATGATGATGATACAACCAAAACAAAGAAGTTCAAGACCAAAATTTATTGCCCAACGAGCCATTAACGAAACTAACTCTATTCAGACATAGCGTACACTAAGAAAAGTACAAACAGAGAAATAGGAGAAGGTACAACATGGTGTAACCATCAAATGCATCAGGCAGTCTTAGCTGGTAATGAAATCACAATCACTGGAGCTATATGCTATACTACTAGTATTTACGCTCTATCATCTAAATGTGCTGCTCGAGTTTTTACATTCGATGATTCGACCCAGATAAAAGATTTAAGACATCCTTCATCGATGGCTGGTCTGACGACCTGCTTCTAGTGCACACTAAAGCAACTTCAAGCACCAAACTTACTTCCTTCCTCAAAGAATCTTGAGGACTAACTTCATTTTCATTGCATATCTCTTCTAAAAGATCTTCTGTTGGCTTGCTTTGTATGCTCTTGGTCACATTTTTTATCCTTCCATTTGTCAAGATTTCTAGGATGATCTTTCCGAAGTTGTAGATGTCCAGGTATAGCTCTTCTTTGATTAATGTGTATTGATCTGGTATAGAATAGAACGAATTTTGTAAGCCACTACAATATAATTCCGATATAGTACACCCTCCATATTTTTTATCAGTTATAACACTTTGAATATCACATTCCCAATGCACAACTTCGGCTATCAATATTTTTAACTATACAGTATTAATAAAAATATACGCAGAGTGACAGAGACCAATCCAATAACATGTACATATAGTTTTAGACAGTCAATATGGGACTATAGGTGTGGAAACTGCAAAAGTTAAAGTATTACGACTAATAAAAAGATGGAGGGAGCATGACAGTACCAAAACAAGCGACAAACGATTATCCTTGAGCAAATATAATGAGGATAAATATGCTACAAGCATCAAGTGACTTGTTGCTATACGAAAGAACGAAATCTACAAGCATACCTGGTTGCATTTTGGACTGTGTCGCTGGGAATGAACCTTTATTGAGCTGCATCAAAAACCGAAAACCAAATTCAGCCAACTGAGGCTCCATGCTTTCCGCAAACACTATGTTGCTCGATCTTAGATCGCCATGAGGAATTGCAGGATAACAATCATGATGAAGGAAGCATAAGCTCTTTGCAATGCCCAAGATTATCCTGTACTTGGAAGCCCAATCCTGCCTTACCAACATCTTCTCGGCCAAACTTCCATTCGGTACATAATCATATAGAAGATACACAAGTTCCTTGTTGTAACAATATCCAAGCAATTTAGTTAGGTTCTTATGCCTTGCATTACCCATTTGAATGATGAGTTCTTCCATAACTTCCATTCTTTGTGGGTCCCACTCAATCTTCTTCACTGAAACTGTTATTCCTGTTGGCAAAGTAACTTTGCAAATTGGAGAGGATACTAAAGGATATGGTGTTATCTCCATGAAATCCGGACTGCTAAAGCTCTTTAATAAATCATTCGCGGTGTAGTTAGGCAACCCATTAAAAGAGATCGTTTTCCATTGCCCTCTCTTTCTCCCTTTGTGGACATAATATACCCCGGAAACAGCAAGCGCTATGAAAACAACAACAGCTGCACAAAGTATCAATACCCACAACAACTCATTTTGGATTTCCTTAGAATTCGGGCAGGGTTTCAAAGGCACACCACATAACTTCGGGTTACCCACAAAAGCACTGCTATCCATCAATCTGAAACTGTTGTATTCTGGAATTGAACCAGATATATCATTAAATGACACATTTAGTAGCAGCAAGCCTGTGGAATGACCTAGTTTTTCAGGGATTTCACCACTAAGGTTATTATGAGATAGGTCTATAATACGAACGCCTTGGCAATCTGTTACAGTCTCAGGCATATTCCCTGACAAATGGTTTGAACTAAGTTCAACTACAGAAAGAGTCTTACAAGATTGGAAAGGAGGAATGTTGCCTGATATGTTACAAGAGGTGGCTGAAAAGTTGCTAAGAACAGGTAAGGACCAAAGTTTTGGTGGAAGTGCATCACCAAGCTCCAAGTTATTGGAGACATTGAAGTACTCAAGCTTAAGAGCATGAGTAATGCTCTCAGGAACTCCACCTGTTAACTTGTTACTTGACAAATCAACATATGAGATATCAGATAGACTGCCAAAGTTCAATGAGATAGGACCTGAGAGTAAATTATCTTCGAAACGAATTCTCACGAGTGATGAACAATTAGAGAGAAAAAGAGGAAGCTCACCAGTAAAAGAGTTAGAAAACAATATAAGCTTGGAAAGCATACCATTAGCACAAAGATTAGGTGGTATGTTTCCACTGAAATTGTTTGTTGAAACATCCACCAAAATCAGGTTTGAGTTGATTCCCAAGCCATTTGGAAGAAACCCAGAGAAAAAATTGTTCCAAATGAGAAGAGTTTCCAACCTAGGAAGATCAGCTATAGCTTTGGGAACAGTGCCACTCAGTTCATTTTCAAAAAGACTAAGCAATGATAGATTCTTCAACTCTGAGAAACTCTCTGGGATTTTCCCAGAAATCTGATTGTCAGAAAGATCCAAACTTTGCAGAGAAATCAGCTTACTGAGCTCTGAAGGAATCACACCAGTAAGCTGGTTTCTGAAAAGAAATAGAGATTCAAGTTTACTCAAATTGCTAAGTCCTTTCGGAATCGAACCCGAAAGATTAGCACCAGCAATATCAAGGTAATGAAGTTCACTCATATTACCAATTTCCCAAGGAATCCCACCTTGGTAAGAATTATAACCAATTTCCATATGAATCAAAGTTTGAAGCTTTCCTAATTCTGGAGGAATTTCACCCCCAAGAAGATTTCCAGCTAAATGTATGAACTCTAAACTCTTAAAATTCCCAAATTCTGAAGGAATAGACCCACTGAAATAACTTCCAGCAAAGTTGACAACTTTCAATAATTCCACCTCAGAAACTTCAGCTGGTAATAACCCAGAAAAACTATTACTAAATGCATCAAGCACAACAAGTTTTTTCAACCTTGAAACCCCATTTGGAAAATTTCCTGAAAAATTGTTCCTGCTAATATCTAAACTCTTCAAATTTGTAAGATTAAAAATTGAAATTGGAAGTTTCCCAGAAAACAAATTATGGCTAAGATTAAGACTAACAAGATCAACAAACACACCAAATTGTTTCCCAGAAAGTTGACCACCCAAACCTTTTTTTGAAAGGTCTAAACCAATGATCATAGTGGAGTTGTTGTTGCAAGAAACACCAGACCAAGAACAAGCTGCAATTTCATCATATGGGTTTTTATTAGAAGGCATAAACCAATCACTTAATGCATTATAATTATCAGTAAACTCAGATTTTAAGCTCATTAATGCATCAGAGATGACATCAGCAGCTTGAGCTTTAGTAATGGAAGCAACAAGAAGAAGGTTTAAACACAACAAGGTTGATGAAATCTCCATTGGGACTTGGAGCATGGAAGAGAGAGAAAGTGTAGAGAGAGAAAGTGAGAGTGAGACCAACTTTGGAGTGAAGTAGTTATATTCTTTTTATTTTTTTTGAAATTTGTTTTAAAAAAAGCAAACAGAAATGGAGAATCATGATATTCATATTGCATGGGAAACAGAGAATAGTAGCAGAAAAAAAGGAGGGAACAAGAGGGGACCAAAGTTGCTTTAATATAATCTTTGATTAATTGAGTGATTAAGCGTAAAGTTGTTTCATTATTCACATCTTTTTTGTTTTTAATCAATAGAGAATCCAATACTAATAGTTTTAAAAGACATAGATATCAATATCTGCTAAGATACTATTAGTCTAATATACATTTTCATCATCAATATCAATGATTAAAAACATAAAGAATTACTAATGTTCATTGTTCTGTCAAAAAGAGAGCTTCCAGAAACTTGACGGCGAAGGTGAAGCTTAGAGTCATAATTTCATGAAGATGCTAATATTATCATGTAGTTTTTTTTTTAGGTATAATCATTAAAATCCTTCTTCAATTATACTACGCCGTCACGACCATTATACGGTGATTAATGTCATACAAAGGTGGCTTCCGCGGGGGTGGCTACAGTCTTGTTGATCGGAAATGCACTGCCAAACAAGTATGAAGTTTGGGACTTTGTTTTCAGCACCTCGCTCACGTCAGTCAGCCCAGCTATACAGGTCAACGCTTGAGAGTAGGAGATATAATACTCCCAAACACAAGTAGGTAGTAAGGTTCGAACTTGTGAACTCCAAATCACAAGCGAGTTTCCCTGAGCTTGCTTTACATACTATATAGTATATACACTTGCTGTCACATAGTAGTATAGTAGTACATGTCAGGGTGTTTTAGGATGGATTCTTCAGTTTTATAAGAAAACGTAGAGGATACACATGCCTAAAAACCGGTGCCTTAGGATAAACAAACAATTTCTTTGCGGAAATTAAGGTAATTGCAATTAGGATAAATTCCAAACCCCAAGCTGGAATGTACTAATTCTTTTAATTATTAGTAGTAGTTTAGAAATGGAAGAATTTGTGAGATTAGTCAAAAAAGAATCAACTGACAAAGAGAAGTGGCAGGGCAAGTAGCATAGGATAGTGATACAAAAGCATCATCTTTTCCCAACTTTAGATTGAGAATTTAGCCGCAGCTTTTGAACAAACATGCACGAATAAATACTTGATTTTACTAAAATTAGTCATCTCAATAAATCATATGGATCATGTTTCAGAGTCTCCTCTCCTATGCTACATTGGTTTCAATATAGATGGCAAATTTTACTCCGATCCGATAACTAAAGTTAAAATTACTTAGAGAACCCACAACTCAACCCCGACTTTTTCGTCATATTACCAAAACTTTAATACTTCCTACGTTTCATTTTACTTGCAGCACAGCTTCTTGACACGTAATATAAGGAGGAGATTAGAGAAGATAAACTGATAGATTAATCAAAATAACTTCAACACCGGTAAATTGAATGAGTTAGGAATTAGTATGTTGCTAAGGCTTAAAATATTGTGATTAATTTGTTCATTTACATTTCTAATATTTTCCTTAAATTGCGTGTCAAGAAGCTATATCTTTTGAGTATAACCTCCAAAATCAACCCAATCTCGACACCTTAACCCGTATCATCAGCTCTGGTGCAAGTCTCATTTGATGCTCTCCTTCCAAAATCTGGTAGTCTACAGTAATATAGTGATCTGCTCGAGCGTCAGAAAGAAAAGAACTGCACACTTTGGTAACAAACGTGGTAATTTGTAGTATCAGATCAGCATCTTCAAAAGAAAAAGAACACAGTAAAGAGATTTTGTATTATATAGATGGTGACAGCACTTTGCTTCTTTTCTAATTAATTTTTAGGGGATAAGATTAGATTACTGCCTTTTTGCAACCTTTAGAATTTTGGATCTATCAATATCCTCAGTTTTTTCATGTTTTTTAATAAAAAATTTTACCATAAACTATTCACAAATCACAATGTAAAATTTAGTTGACTTACCATAATAGGGAGTGAAAACCCGTTTTAAGTTTCATGGCAATCAAACAAAACAGAAAATGTCCAAATAGGTTGCACAAAGATGGATACAGGTACGGGCTCGAATACATACGAGTTCGGATTCAGGTACGGGGAAGGGAAACAACAAGATTTCAAATTTTTATGGGTACGCGTACGACGTACCCATACATGATACATATATATCGTATCGGGTACAAATATGAGGACCTGACCTAGAAAAAGTACACGTGCTATGTTCCAACTATACAAAAGCTGGAGCTTAAATTTAATGCCCTTCAAAAAAACTTACTGTAAAAGGAGGACATCAGAATCATGGCCTTGCATTAATGGACACCTGGATATTTTGTCCAAGTTTAAATACATTGCATTTAAGACATTCACCAAGAAAAAAAAGATCACTTTTGCATGACACTCAATGAAGCATTTGTTGCAACAACCAAGTAATACTCACTAACAATAATGACTTCCAACTTTTTCAATTTTTTTGACAAGTAGAAGAATGCAAATTTAAAGCAGAGATGTCCACAAGAATGCATGTTTTGAACAGAATGCAGCTAAACGCTAAAGTATTTGGTGGTGAGCAAGACATGACCTCACCCCCCAAAATAAAACTACCAAATAGAGTTAAATTGGGGTTTTTTTTTTTTGGTGTTAAATGCAGCAACTTAAATACCAATGTCAAATATAGTCTTACAATCCGAGATTAGAAAATCCTTACAATAACGGAGAAGGGGAAAACTTAAGTTGGTTTGTTTTGGTTGATTCTAGGGTAACTTTAGGTGAGAAAAATGGAGCTCAGCCCACTTCAGAAAGCTCTTACTGTGTGGGTCTATACTTAAAGCTTTATACAGAATCCAATCACAACAAATGAAAAACAGCAAAAAAGCAACAAGTCATTATATTTATTCCCCCAATCTTTGAAGTATGCTCATAATCTCTCAATCCCTCTTGCAAGAGAATAATTGTAAACAGGTGTAGCAATATGTTAGCAGGATAAAGTGAAGCATTAAACCGACAAGTGATTGCAAAACTACAGCAAACATCAAGTTGCTCAGTGATGATGACCAAGACATAATCGTGTAAGTACAAAAGCTACATACTTACATAGGACGTTATGGTTTTGAATGTCATCTAGCTTAAATAGTAGAGTTTTGAGGGATAGTATCTAAGAATTCGGATCATACACATACACAAAAAAAAAAAAAAAAAAAAGAGGAGTAACGTGAAAAGTGTACTCCCCCCTTTTTATATAGATGTTCCATTTTGAATTGTAAATTTTCCGATACACAACTTTGATCATTAATATCCCTAATTATTCATTACTAAAATATATAGAACAATTGATATTTTGAAAATATACGTCAAGACAATCTCAACGACATCTTCCATACTAACATTGGGTCTTGTATATATATGTAAAAATATATGGTCAAAGTAAAGTCTATGAATAGTGCTCAAGTCAAATTGGATCTATATAATACTACCTCGTCTTTTATAGCTTATTAGATGTAACACTTTCTTTTCTTCTCTTTAAGTTAAATTCTTACAGTTATTTTACGCATAGCAAACTATATTAAGACTAAAACCCCGTTCTTTTGCTCTAAACTGGGCTAAACTGAACTGACGTGAGCTGAACTAAATTAACCTGAAAATTAAGTCCAAAATAACAGGGCCTAAGGTGCTGTCATTGAATATCATATATAAGAGCTGTTACAACTAAAGACAGAGGAAGTATCAAGCTATAGCTAAAAGGATGGCACTTTAACTTTTATCAACGGAAAGATCATATAAATAGCAAAAAGCAACCATCTCACCAGTAAAAAAGTACTGGTCTAATTCCACCGTAGAGGTAAACCAAAGAAAAACAAAATCAGCATTTGATTCCAAATACATCAAACGAACAGAGCAAAGAAAATCAAAAGGAGAAAAAAAGCAGAGAAGGAAAAGATAGAAAGGTAATTAGACTATCAGTAAAATTAGAAAGTACATAGAAAACAAGCTATGTTACACAGACTTGCTCTTGTAAAATTCTGACTAATTTATGAATATTTCCATGTTTTTGGTAAAAAAAAAAAAGTGGTGAGGTATCCATACCTGTGTTAGAGTATTGAGGATCCTACACGGGTACTTTAGGTAAATATAAAGAGTCCGAGATTCGGGTACAGAAATTAAGCAAGCCAATAATCACACAAATATAACCTGTCAATCTAGGAAATGAAGAAAACAATAAGAATCACACCTTCAACTGATGGCTTCAATTGTTAGGGTAATTGCATTAGAAAAGATTAAGGGGGATCTTTAGTTTGTTCTGTCTCCATTTGGGTAGCTCGTAGAATGCTCTCTTTGTCATCCCAAACTTTTCCTGGAACTCTTCTTTAGATAAATATGCCTAAAAAACCATGAAGACGGATAAATGAGAATTATGATTTATGCTAGAAACTAAATACTCCCTACATCCCGTTTTAAAAGTCAAACATTGAAAACTTTGACCATAAATAATCACCAATATATAAGAAAAAATATAAACTTCGGAGACCTTAAATTCGTTTCAATTTGAACATTCAAAACAGTAAATGGGAAAGAAAAGAGTGGTATGAATATTTTGCCTACACATAAATGAGGCTTTTTCAAAGATCAATGAATTGATGTAGTTTTGTTTATGATTTAGAACAAAAAAATATGAAATTATTAAGGTTTCATTTTTTAATCTTTTATGAAATTATTTTCAGAAAAACATTAGAATCCTTGATGATCGAGAATTTATGTGACTATTGTAAGTTTACCTCGCGCCTGGTCAAATCTATGTCCGAAACTGGTTCGTCAGAAGTCACCTTTAAGCGTTCATAAGGATAGATTAATGGATTAGCAGTATCATCGTCATTTTCAGGAACCAGTGATGAGTTGAAATTCTCAGCAGATAGGCCCCAGTCCAAATTCTTAGCAATCACAGTTGGGCTGGGAAACGTCCCACCATTTGTTAGCTGTGATCCGGGAAAACTCGATGGAGATGCACTTCTTGGCGTTCCGTTGGAAATTACAGATTTGCTTCTTGAACCACTTCCGGAAAGTTCAGAGGAAATTGCCTTCCATGAATTCCTGGGAGGAGTCTGTATTAAGGACAGAAAATTAGGAGCATAGACTATCTGTAGTTTCAGCTTAAATAAATTTGGCATAATTAAAGCATGATCCTAATGAGACTCTTTAAGCTAATCAATCTGAAAAATGCTTAATTAATTGACAGTGCTAGGTCTTAAATCACTTGCCTCGAACTTCTTTTCTTCCATGAGTAGTGTGAGCTTTCTCTCAAATGAATTTCCATCCATCTGAAAGGGCAAACATAAACTACAATCATCATACGCAACAGAAGTAGATGTGCAGCGTGTACCTTCATCTTAGGAGACTTTATGGTTGCAGTATAACACTAATAATACTTTACACTTTAGTCTATAACATTCATGGCCACTTTGGTAGGTAATAATGAGGGTCATGGTAATGAATTTTAGTGTCATTTTGCAAGGGAAGTTCCATGACGATATCCATGGTAATATTTTCTTCAGAAAATTTCATTATAATCCATTGCTTGAGTGGTGATTAGTATTTATGAAGAAAGTCACATATTTGGGTTAGAGTTCCATTCGTACAGATATATGCGTGAAATGTTAGCATAATTACACTAAAACTCGCTACCATTTCTACCAAATGAGACATCAGTATTAGCAAAGTACAAAAAAAAAGATAGAAATGTATATCTTGAGCTTTGGGTTTAAGATAAGTGAGATGACAACATACTAATACACTAGTACAGTGATTAAAATGGCGTAGTATATCTACTTACATGAGACTTTGAAACATCCCAGTCAAAAAAGCAAGTGAAGAATTCTGGTTCATGTCTCTCTGTAACCATGTATAATGGGGTCTCCAATGGTAGTCCTTGAGCCAAAATGTCTCTCTCCAGATATTTCTGCAATTATTAGTGAATTACTTGAGAAAAAGGGTAAGATGAAAGTAGTAGCAGTGAATTATGCTTCAGCACAGATAAAGGCAAACAACAAAGAATTATGTGTCAGTGTACTGTGCATCCATCTAACAGACACGATTTTAGATCCTAGAGTCAGCCAATCAAGTAATACACACAATATCCAACTTGAAACATTAAGAAATGAGCAGAAAATAAGACCATGTAAATTCATAATGATAATATGTACTCGAGTGATCTCCAAGAAAGCTCAAATTGTTTGTTACATGAGAAGTACTAGAGCAATACACCAAGAAAGCTTAATATGTATGTTTTGAGCAAAATTTAAAGGTTCGGAAACTTCTGAAGTATTTGAATGTATAATTAGTGACATTAAGGAATAATCTAGTTACAAGATACCACATTTGATTCTTAATGTATCTAAGCCTATTCACCTCAGCCTGAATGTCTTGGTCCTTCCCTTCATTAGACACGGTAACATCATGAAGTTGCTTAAAAAAACTCCCTCCAATACAGATATATTCACACAATCTGACTCATCTACTCAAACTTCACAGACATTGACCATAATTTTTCACCAACATCTAAGACATACCAGTCAAGCAGGATCTTGTTGGATTCAATTCAAGTTGTATTTCAAAATATCAAGTTCTGTAGTTTCTTTATACCTAACTAAAGACATAAATGTTCAAATGTCGCTTGGAGACAAAGGGAGTATAATTTACATGAGGTCAATTGATTAGAATATCGGGTAAGTTCTCTTGCAACTAAATGGTATTAGTATATTTTGGTAACGACACTGGTACACTACGTTAGTAAACACCAAAAAGTGTTGTAGTTCTCCGATGCAGCACAGCAAAAATGAGTTTCTTATAGAGGACTAGTGAAAGAGGATAATAAGAATACAGAAGAATCGGAATATAAAGTAGTAATATTACCAGGCCACAATGCAATGCTTGTAGCTTTGACTGAATAGCTGACTGGGAGCCAATCCAAACATAGATTTCAGTATAACAGTCTAGAACAAAGACATCCTCGGTGGTCAGATCATCTTGTGTGTAGCTAAAAATCTCTTTCACCTGTGACCAATCCAAACAATAGGTTTATTACATTTCCATTGTGGTTTCTTATCCCCTTCAACTAGACAATTAAGAAGTTATTCACTAAGACAATGATTCATCAAAATTCTTAGAACAAATGTGTTGGCATTTTTTGGATAAAAGACGTCCTATGGGCTATGAATATAGATACAACAGTAAATTGATAATCTTGCTGACATAAGAACCCACCTTAAAATCATCTGCATGGGAAATTCAATCAAGTTGATGTAGTATCATTATCCACCATGAAGCAAAAAGTCAACCATAACTTGGATTAGTCTGCATTATAACCAAGAAACTTGATTTTTTCACAAAGGAAAATATATAATAGATAGGCAACAATTACCTTCAGAACAATTGCACACAAATAGATGTGGATCTTCTACATGCTTTTTGATTTCCTTTTCCCTTGGATACTCTGCTTTCCCACCAAGGGCAGTCCAGAATTCATCAGGTTCACCACCTTCTCTCAAGGATTTAGGTTGCCACGCTGGCTGCATATAAAGCATTAATAGTCTGTCAGTGAAATTCTAGATGTAAACTAAATTACTAATCAGAAGTATAAAAACTGTTATAATATGATTACAAAACAGGGTCATGTTTTTGTGAGTAATCAGTTAATACCATTGGTACCACATCCAGAACACGGGAGTGAGAATAAATATGTTACATGTGGGGAGTTTCTGGAGGCCTCAAATGAATTGGTTCAATGTAAAAAGGCTCTAGCGTGAAAGTGCAGAGCATGCTTCATATTCAACACATCCTCTGTCCCTCATTGAACATGCAAGCATATATATTAGAAGTTTTTTGACGAACCCTACTAACTTTCAGGGGGGACTCTTAATTTAAAGAGAAGCTATCCAGGAATCTTATATAATCGAAGAGAGATATTACTGCTCCTACCTCATCGAGTTTAGTCTACCTGGATCAAAGTCACATTCAATCCTCTACTCCGCAATTCTATCCCTTCTCCATAATTAGCCGACATTTCTAACATGATACAATAGTTACACTCACAGAAAAGTAATAGACCCATTATGTGACTCTGAGCTGTGAGCCTGTGATGACCACAAAATTACAAAAGAATTTTGTTTTTCAAGCATAAACAACAAAGACGAGAAGATAATGCAAAAAACAGAAGCAGAATTTGTAATCTGCATACATTAACAAGTTCCAACATCTTATCAAGAAGGTCTTGGTCTCTGCTCGAAGTTGTACTTCCAATCCAGGAGAAAATGGTTGCTTCAGTTTGCAAGATATAACAATATGCAGAGTTCAAGGAACCTGCAGCCTAGATAAAAGATGAACAACAATGAGAGACGAGCAAAAGTAGTGACATTACTCTTTATATTACACAACACACATATGATAAGATGTGCACACAGCCACTTGGTCTCTTAAGCCAAAGTCTAAAACACAAAAGAACGGACAGGATAACACTCCCATTTATAAAACTATAAATTCTGTAACCGCCATACTTCTTGGACTTGGGACATCGTATCGCATCATTTGTAAATGGTAGCTCTGACAAGTTCCACGTTGAACAACCTGCACTTTATATAGCAACCTCAGACAGAGGTCTGAGTTGTACTTCTATCTACCCTCATAACAACACAAGTAAATACAATTCCCGGCACAGAAACAGAAAGTTCAGGGTTTGCAAGTTATCTATCCTTACCATGTTAACTTGAACGGCTTGCATATTTTGTGGACTTGATCCTTGAATACGAAAAAGTATTGTGCCTCTGACATCATAAGCATAGTCTGCAAAGCCTTTCTCAGACATGGAATCTATGTATCTCGTGGATGTACCTCCCTGTTTGAAAGCCAGAACAACAAAAGAATAAGAATTTGGAATTTGAGTGAAAGGAAAGACAGCCATAAGAGCACAAACCTTCACAACAATTAGTCTCTGGGTGACCCAGAAAAACTGATCTGGCTCCTTACCTTCAAAGATTTGTGCCTGAAACAGATCATACAAGCCAAAAGGAAGAGGAAAAGTAAATGAGTTTGAAGACAATATTCCAATACAATGGTGCAAAAAAGATCTGTTCCACCAAATCCCTTTTTCATGCAAGACAAACAAATAAGAATGAGCATGCTATATGAACAATGGTCAATACCAATTATAGTGTTGAATATCAGGCCTAAGATTTTTCGCAGCAACAATAACCACTTTGAATCAGCACACTGACCAGAATTTCAAGTAGCCGACATTAGGTATACATATGCGTATACAATTAATGGCCAGAAAACTTCAGAAGCAGGAGTATGTTGACTACTTCACTTTAATGATAAGAAATGAGCTATTGATAAAACCATGCAGTTAGCATCAATTAGAAGTATTAGTTTTCACATCTTTCATAGACCAGGATGCAGAATCCTAGGCTTCAAGAGTAAAACGCTATAAACAAGCAACAAAAAAGAGCACAGGAAAACACACAAGAGATCTCACCAAAACAGGAGCTCCTTTTGAGACAATAGCCATATCAATCATATGGGAAATTGCATCACTTCTATCTTCCTGCAACAGAAAATGAAGATGATAATTATCTCAGTAAACTGGAGTATAAAACTTACAGACACGGACGATTTTCTTCTTCTGCATTACTCGAATAAGTTAAAAAAAATAAACAAAGATATATTAAGAACTTCCACAGAGACTTGGTCTTGAATACTAGCTCCACGTAGATGCTAATATGGGAGTTCCCTAAGGTGGATTCCAATAGTTGCATATTCAACAGCATTACAAACAGAACAATCAACATATAGATAGTGTTTGGTTGGTGCGGAAAAATATTTTCTAGGAGAAGTAGTATTCGCGTTTTCCTTTTTTTAGTTATAAAGGGTGGAAAATTGTTTTCCCATGTGGTGGAAAATAGTTCTCTCAAGGGTGGAAAACAATTTCCTTGTTAAATAAAAGGATTCCATATTTTGCTCCCTATTCGTTACCTTCCTCTTCCTTCCTCCCAACTATCTTCTGCCTTCTGTATCCATTCTTCCTTTTTCATGCAAGGAGCCAAATAATTGAAAACTAAGTGTTATCTTTTAGAAAACATTTTATCATGGAAAATCAAGAATGTTTCTCGTCCAACCAAAAAAAGTCCAAGAGAACTAAAACATATTGATATGGTCCAGTACAGAAGCCTAAAAAAGGACGAAAACATATAGACTACTCTCAACACTCTTACCTCGATGCTTTCAAGGCCAAGCCATGCGTACAATATGCTTTCATCCCTTTGACTACCTGGATACTTATACTTCACGATGTAACAATTACCACTGAATAGCTTTATATGTCCCTCAGAAGGCACAATAGACAATTGATTACCATCTACTCCCCAAATCTGAATCATCAAAATCACTCGAGATAAGAATACTTGATCTACGGAAAGAGCCAAAAAAATCAAGACATAAAGATTTCAATACTTCAAGCTTTCCCCTGCAATTAATTAATGGCTGGCAATGTTCTTCTGGAAGCTCCGTCACATCATAACCTTGTTGCTTGAATATTGCTGAAAAGTAATTAAAGCAAATGGATCATCAGCACATATTGAATCATGGTTTCTTCTTTGAGTCATTTCATTGACATGTACCTGCTACTTTCCCTTTGCCTTCTTCATAAAGTTTGGGATTATCTGTTGGGGGCCAGCCAGCAAAGTATGACTTATATTTCGGAGTTTCTGACCCTTCTGTCAGGACAGTTACAAGGGTCCTAGTTGACCTGCCTTGGGATCTGAGGAAATCCTGGATATGATCAGGAAGACAATGACAGGTATCTGGAATCAACAGGAATATTTGCAAATGCAACAGAATACACGACTTTATTATCTGTATGTCAGAACTCAGAAGACTACACAAATCTTCAGAATTCCACAATTAATCAAAACTCAAAAGTCTGGCAAAAAAGATTTTGATGTACATGGGAAGATCAAGAACCAACTGATAGTTTGTCCGATTAAGTGATTCCAGTAGCAGCCAGAACTCTTGATGTAAACATTAGTTGGAGGCTTGAGCTAATACAAAAAAATATACTTGCAAGAGATGTAATTGAAAATGACACACGTGAAAGGGCACTTTTACTGAGATGCAAGCACAAAGTGAGGCAGAAAGAAAAAAAATTCTTACTTCTGTTGCAGTTACTGATATCTTACGTTCTGTCATCGAGGTACACCTTCCCATCCAAACATACACCTCTGCATCACAATCCAACATGTAGCATTTTTCTCTAGCTAGCATTTCCCTAGCAAGTGAATCGGTCACAGTTTCGCATAATTTCCCATGGGTATTTATCCTGTTGACACAAGAACCTTAAAATAATTAACTTTCACATTCAGGAACCAGCCAGGAAATAACGAAAACCAAGTACAGTGGAGACGAGAGACACACTGATCTTCAGGTAAAAAAAAAAGCATTTGGCTGTAATTTCTTGCAGTATCAGATAACCTTCTTTGGAATTTATGTATAACACAATAGTGCAACAACAGAAAAAGCTACTGAGAGAAACATACAAATTTAAACAATAAAGTTTAATTCACTTGGACTTGCAGAACAACTTACCAAAATAACTTCACAAAAGGAACATCATGTTGCTTCTTGAAAAAAGAAGATGTGTCACGAGGAATAGGTGCATAACCTCCAAATAAGCTCCAAAATTCCCCTGCATCTGAATCACCAACAAATTTCCCATCCTCTGAAAGATGGGGGGGATTTAAAAAAAAATACACAAAACAAAAAACACCTCAAAAGACTACATCAAGGATTTAAACAAACCCCCATGCACGAAAGCATCCATAAACGTTTGCTATGACTATTTACTTAAAGCTAAATCATGAGGGGGGAAATAGTACGGAGATCATGAAGGACAAAAACCAGGCCACAGGAAGTACCTATTGTAGCCACCTGACATTTCCCACCATGCTTTTCTTCCTTGATATACTTGATGACCTCCAAAGCCTTAGCTCTCTCTTGTATACTAGAGTTGTGACCGCTAAAGAGATATATTTTCGATTCTGTGTCTAGAATGAAAACATCATCATGGTTCAAAGAGGACCGTATAAACGGCACCTGAACCATAAGTGTCACCAAGTCACAACATATCATAACCAGGATAAAAGGGGAAAATACAAACATATACAAGTAACAGAATTTATTTAAAATTTCCCTCCTAGCCAAAACAACAACAAAAGTTAAGGAAGAAGCTAATTATAATTGAAAAAACTATTAGGAGCTAGGTAGTCAAGTGAGCAGTAGCATAATCACTAAAAAATTATAGGACTTCCTTCTTGGAAGAGACAGCCCATAGAAATCGATTGAAACTTGATATGTAGACAATCGATAGGATTAATACACATCATTGAGATCCAACTATAAACCATTGAAAATTACTGAGAGCTACAGAGCTAATGAGCAGTTACGCGATCACTAAGGAACAATAGAGCTTCCTTTGTCAAAGAGGCAATTTGAAAATGATTAGAAAGTTAGACAATCTCAACAACCAATTAAGCTAATTACCACCTTTGGGATAATCGTAGAAACATTACTAGATACTAGGGAGTGAAGTGAGCAGTATCATAATTGATACAAGAATGACAGGACTTTCTTCTTTGAAGAGGCAAGCCAATAGAAATTGATCGAAGCTCAAACAGCATCAACAATCAATTGAACTAATAAGTAAAGGTCACCAATGAGATCATAGTTCTGATGATAGCAAACCGGATTATGTTTATACAAACATGGTAGTGTGTTATTAATCTAATACATGTTCTTGGTCATTCGATAAGTTTGTGCTTGGAAACTTCTTGGATAAAATATGTTCAAGGAACTCACTCTCGCTCATTTGTGTTACGTTGATAAGATGCCCAAAAGTGGTGACAGATGAGCTGGTTAATCACAAGAACTTAAAAGCAAGCAGTGTAGATGCATTTGCTCACCGGAATTATGCTTGGAGAAAATTTCCATGCTATGTTGTTCACAGTAAGCATGAAGAGACTTTTCTCTAAATTCATAATCTTTTAAAATGATTCCATAAATTTTGGATGTTCTGAAGAAGAAAAACAAACTTTGAAGTTGATTACCGTCAATTGAAGATCTATTCTAAGCTTCGGTGCATATAGTTTACTCTCCAAATATAATATTATCCATAATATATCTAAGTAATAAGGAAACATTCCATTAAAATAAAGAAAGATATTATAACCTGATAAAATTCTTGTGCTGCTAACTGCTAAGCTTTGTGATTCAAGATTCCAAGCCTCAAAAGTCTTAAAAGTTAAAACACCAAAAAAATTTAAAAGGATGTCATAATTTCAGAAAGCCTTTCTCTTTTCTATTAAAATGTTTCAGGAAATATAGGTTAAAATAACGACTACCAAGTTTATTTTAGTATGGAAAAAATCCAAATCAGTTCAGGCAAGTTAAGAGAAAGGCAAAGTCATTCACAGGAGTTCAGGTAATTTCAGATGAGGGAAATTCTAGTAGACTAGAGACATATGTCTGATGAGAAAAACATTAGACAATTGATATCATGCATATTAGACAAAGATCTCACTAGACACACGAAGCATACATACTTTTTCTAGTCTCACAAAATCCCATGTTAATCTTTATTTATTTCCTTTGACTTAAAACTTATTTTGGCTTTCTGCTTATGTTAAATAGCAATGTAAGTCCCAAAATATTCACCAGAAAACAACTAGATTTTTTCAGGCCCAATTTTATCTTTCATGAAATGACCCTATAATGCGTCAACGTATGATAAAGGTTATCAGACACAACTCAACCCCTCCCCCATCTGTCCCTGATAATGATTGTCTTGAGTGCACTTACAATAACGACCCATTGAGTTTAATCTATTCATAGTCAATCCAAGCAACATGTATGCTTCAGTCACCATTTTTCTGTCAGCTTCGAGCTTTACTTATTCAGGAAGTTTTACCTCTTTAACTGAAATGGCATGTTCACCCTTGCATGCTAACAAGCTGATATGGTATGTGCCTCTGTCTGACCTCTCCGGTCCCGATGTATATGCTCCTTCACATGGAATGATACAAGGTTTGAAGTATGACAAAAACTTTGCTGACTCTTGACCTTGCTTTTCCTGGTATTGCACAGTGCAAGATCCTAAGGCCATGTCTAATTCAAGCGCTTTATCTGAGACCATCAGTGAATCCACCTGCATGAGAACTATGTTAGTCTTGATTGCCAAGTATATGTTCCTTGAGAGATCATTTGAAGTTGAACGACATTGGGTGTGCTAACATTTTTAAGGCCAGACAGAAAATGGAAGAAAGACCCCAAACCTGACTCGCATCCTTTCCAAGCCAGTAATGTACATCATGTGCAAGCATTCCATCTTTCAGCAATATCGTCTGTGCAAGTGACAGATCTTAAAATCAGAGAAACTCAAACTGCAAGTCTGCAACTATCAAAACCTGAAGCTATATTTTCAGTGCTCATAACGAGTCATAAGAGTGAAACATATACACCTAAATGATTCTGCTTGTTTATATCATTAAATGGAAAAGTAGGTAAAATAACAGTTACCACGAAGCAATTATGTTTTACATTAAGTTTCAGATATCAATCAATAACGAGAACTTACATTTAAAATCAGATATGCACTCGCTGAAAAAAAATTCCCATGAGATGACTTTGGTACAGGAACCAAACCAAGATTCTCAACACACCAGATCTCTAGACCGCTAAACACAGTCAAGGGCATCAAAAATGGAACACAGCCACACAGGTATTTTGGAATAGCTCAAGTGTACAGCATAGTGAACTATACTAAAAGTTTCACTTTGTCACCTGGCCATATTTAAGCACCAATATGGCAATATGACTTAATCCTTCAACACATTAAGCATGGAGAGCCGCCCAAAAGTCCAGTTATTTAAGAACTGGAAAGCTCATGGATCTATAAACTAAAATAATTTAACACAAGGCCAAGGACTTTAGCGAATTACCCTTTTTGCTAGATACCTTATATCTTGTTTGAGGCCCGATTCTCATGTTAGAACCCCACATTCTAATACCAACTTCCCAAGCACCAAGAAACCCAGCCTAAGAGCCTAAAGGTGGAGTGAAAGTTTATAATTATAAAATACAAAAGGGAAATTCAGGAGGCAAAACTACCATATACTGTGATTGATGCAGACTATAATCAATATGCATGTTAAGTTGATATAATCAAGTAAATAAAAGGATACATTTTCGTTCCAGCACCAAGAAAAGCAGCATCTACATCTTTTGCAAAAAGAGACATTATGTGTTTAAAGACCAGAATCTCCAACCACCATGATCCCGATACTTGAATCTTCATCGCAGAAAGTCATCATTATTAACAGTATGGTAAGAATAAATAAGCTCATTCATTCTTGCGGAAAACACTTTAACAGCGAGCAGAAATTGGTGCTGATGTACGTGGCAAGTTGGCAACTATTTGCTTACGGAAGTTACAATGAAAGAATGTAACAAATAACGAAATTGTCATTAAGTACAATGGAGCATGATATTGGAAACAACAAGAAGCACCAAAACACATTAGATTAACTAGATCAAGCTACCACATAAACCAATGCTTTAAACAAGAAACCAATAACTAAAAGTCTTCATAAAGTTACGATCAGCATTACAAGAAAACACCTATTACAATCATGACGCTCATGACAATTAAATTATATGGATACTTGAAATTCCTTTTTCTACACAGAGACAGAATAAGTAAAATTCCTATTCTACATCCAAATCCTTGTACTTAAATGACCATTAGAAACTAGCGCATGCAAAACAAGTGCTCGCAATAGATTGATCTGTTCTTTGGAACAGCAAGCAAAACCATTTGGAAAGACGGTCACTACAACTGCACTGCAGTCACAAACAGATGACTATTATAAGCTTAAAAATATAAACCCACAAGTAAACCATCATCAAGATTTCCCACAACAATCTTTGATTTAGTTATATTCATCATGCGTTCTAAATGAGTAAATTTTAACCTTATCTACTACCAACTAACAAGATTTTTATGTTCTATAACATGGGGAAACAAAACAAATCTTACCGTACCAACTAACAAGATTTTTATGTTCTATAACATGGGAAAACAAAACAAATCTTACCAATAATACAAATTTCTACCAACATCTTCACATTGTAAACAGCATATAGCTTCCTCCCCATACACCATAAATCTTATCACCAACATATAATATCATGGTACAAATGCTAATTCAGACAATCAACTCGTCATACATTTATACAGATCTCATATGATTCATATCATATCACCCTAAGTATAGTCATATTTCCTTAGCTACCTGTGGTATGAATATATGATCCCCATCATAAATCTATTGAAGCCTGCCAATTGTGCTAGAACATAAAAGGCTAGAATCATTTATGGAAGGATTTCTATTATCAAAAACAACCATTTATAATAGCTAAGGCTATGTTCTCTTCATATAGCTAACAAGCCAATGTTCCATGAAGGACCAAACATATTGACATCGATTGTCATTTTACTAGAGAATCAGAAAAGGTCCTAGAGGGGTGAATTCAACTCACATACTTGTCCACATCTTCTCAATTGGTTGATATCTTCACCAAAGTTCTACCTTATCACCACTTCAGCCATCAAATATCCAAGCTAGGCATACTTTCACCCATGCCCAGCTTGCAGGGGGGTTGACCACCTACTTAATCTTCAATTTCGGACCTCTGCCCAACATTATTCCAAGAGTCATGACCCACTCAACAACAAGGTAACTGGCTAGGCAAAATAGCTATATCCATGTATCTTTTCTTAAAAATTGTGATAACAATCTTGCTCGGTGAGCAATACAGTTAGTAGTTGCTACGTTCATCATTGACTAAATAGTAAATACTGTAATCTATAATAGATTAGCTCTTATGATTTGCTCATTTAGTCAGATAACAATTAGTACATATAGATAAACCTTGTAATAGATTGGACCATCTAGTTCATTTCCTCTGTAAAACTTTCTCGCTCCAAAAAGTCAAAAAAAGAAAATCTCTCTGAATTTGGCCAATAACAATGACAGAAAATCCTTTCTATCCTTCTTGATCCCTCAAATATTGACACTTCAAAAAAGAATGTTTCCCTCAATCTCCCTCCCCTTCCCTCCAAATCCCCTCATCCATAAACATTGTAAACGATTAGTGATATCAATTATGCAAATAGCACAATTCTTTTTCCTAATACATGAGACTATAAAAGTTAATTACAGAACCAAGAATTATCTGGTTTGAGGCAATAATTCGATTGAAATGGTAAAGAATCACAAGTAATTGTACAATGTAAAGGTTAGTTGAGCTTGCAAGAGAACGCACCGCCATAAGCAAATTATATTTCCTCCCTCAGTTCGATTACCTTTCGCAACAACCTTTCCTCTAGGTGACTAAACCCAACATAATCCAATTCATAGACATTATCAATTTATCATAAAGTATATACATTTAACACAATATGATTCTGCAAGCAAAAGTACCACATCATAAAGATTTATTCTAAAGAAAGCGACAGAGCACATACAATTAAACTCACTGAAATCAGCTGAAACAAACTATAGTCTATAATCACTAAGCACACTCAAATCAACACAAAGTAACCAAATGAGGATTCTAAGATAAACATTTGGTTCTCAACAATTACTAAAATAATCAGGCTAAACATCAATAAAAAAAACTATCATAGTATAAACGCAAACACACAGAAGAAAAATCACACAAACATTAACTAAATTTGCATTTCTAAGTAAACCCCATAACTTAAAAACAAAACCCATAACAAAAAAACTTACTAATTATGGTATAAAAGTGTAGATTATCAGGGTTTCTTCACCAAGTCCTTCAAAAATGAGCCTAAAATACTCCAATTTTAGTGAGAAATTGGGTTTTTCAAACCCTTTAAAGAGAACATCATAGAGCAAAATGAGGAAAAAGGGTAGGCAACAAACAGTGCAAATTTGAGAATTGACCAGTTTTTTCTTTCGCATAAAATAATATATGGAGTGTAGTGAAAGAAAGATAGTGAAAGGAGAATATAACAAAAATTAGTCGTAATAGCAATGATAATTCAACCGAAAGAAAGAGAAACAAAGGCCAATTTAATCCCATGCTACTATAATTTTCTGTTGGTGAATTGGTCAATAGTGATTCCACAGCTAAATTTGGGCCCCAAGTTACTAAAAAGCTCTTCTTTGTTAATGAAAAACATTAGGGAGAGAAAGATTCATGCCCCGCCAATTTTCATACTTTAAGAGAGAACTTCTTTGATGTTTGCTTCCAAATTATATACTTCACTAAAGTAGAGCTGCAGAGCCCTGCCCACTCATTGTGTAGCATGGCTATTATTGTTTCTAAGTATCCTTTACAAATTTTGGCTCGAGCTCAACACGAGTATAATGGACGCGACTTATCACTTAGGGTGCGTTCTCTTTAACTTATTTGCCCTGAATTTATTAGACCTGATCTGAATTGAATTTATTGAACCTGAACTGAACTTATTGGAACTTATTAAACCTGATTGGACATGATTCAAGTTATTGGACCTGATTGAACCTGATTGGAACTTATTGGAACTTATTGACCTTATTGAAACTTATTATACATTATTGGCCCTGATTGAAACTTATCAAACCTGATTGAAACTTATTAGACCTTATTGGACCTGATTGAAACTTATTTGACCTTATTAGACAAAAAAAATTGACCATTAATAATATAATTATTACCCCTAACGTAAAAACTACCCCTCAAAATTTATTATGAAGTAATAATTATTAAAATTCGTCCTTTAAAAAAATAATTATTATTAATTATATCTTATGATAATTAATTTAACAAAAAAAATTACTATTTATATATTTGCCTATACATAACTTTGACCATTAATATATCTAATACTCTTGTTTTGATTTCATAAAGCACTAGTGGAAAATCAAAAATTGATTAATATTTATTGCTAACAAGTTAAAATTGACACATATGAAAAACTCTCACCCCACTTTCATTTATGTGAAGGTAATAAAATGCATTAACTCCTTATCTCCCACTCTACATTTATATCTTTCATTGTTATTAGTAACGAAAATATGTTATCTCTAGTTATTTAAAGACGGATTGCAAAATATTGTAATTATAATGATTATTATTGTTAACCTTAATTATTTGACCATGATTATAATATTATTTAATAATAATATAATCACCTAATAGTAATATGAAAAATCAAATAATAGACAATAATACAAGTATAATACTATACATTGTGGTACTTTAATAAAAATTTCTAATAATAACATAATCAACTAATAGCTAGTAATATGAATAATAAACTAATAGACAATAATACAAATATTTAATAAAGTGGAAGTATTGGGTCAGACCGTCTGACCCAATACTTTCCGTTGGACGGGCTGAGCAAGCGCAAGGAAGAAGACGAAGAAGATGCAAGGACTTCACCATTTTCACATGAAGCACAATATTGCATAAAATAATCTCTCTCCATCTTCATTTCCTCTTTTGTCGTCGTCTTCTCTTATTATTCTTAAGATTTACATCTACTAGATTGCATTTACAGGAAATTTCTTCAATACTATAGCCTGTAAACTCCAGTTTTTTTTGTCCCTTTTTAAATTTTCTTTTAAAAATTTTATCTTCTTTCTTCTTGTGGGTTCTAACAAGGTTTTTGCTGTGAAATTTGCAATCTTGGGGTTTTGGAAGGAAGAGAAAAAGAATGAGTAATCAAAAGAAGATAATACTTTCCTTCCTGTGATATAATTTTTCTTTCATTTGGTCCCATGTGTTCTTTCAGTTGGTGTTTTAAATTCTTTCAGCTTGTGTTGTTTTTTTTCATTTGGTCTTATGTGTTCTTTCAGTTGGTGTGTAAATTCTTTCAGCTTGTGTTGTTTTTCTTTCATTTGGTGTTTAAAATTCTTTTAGTTTGTGTTGTTTTTTTTTCATTTGGTCTTTTGTGTTCTTTCAGTTGGTGTATCTGACTTTTCAGTTAATAGCAATATCTTTTTAAGTTAATAGAATTAATTAATGATAACTAAAAATTGAATCCCATTAACTAAAACTCTAATGCTATTAACTAAAACTAATAGTCAGGGCCGTCTCATGAAATATGGAGGCCCTGTGCTATCCATTAAAATGAGGTCCTTTAAAAAAAATATTATAAAAAAGAAATTATAATTTTTTTATATTATTATGTGTTATGAAGCATTCCTTATAGTTCGATAAATAAACCAAAAACTAAAAAAATCAAACTAATCAGACATAAGCTAGCAATCTTAAGGTACAAACAAAACTCTATTAGTTTTTTCACTAGTGTCATGACACCAACGAAACTCATCAGACATAAGCTACAAACAAAGAGCTCATTCCCAAAAATCTTCCATTTTATGTTCTGAATTAACACTCAAACAAGAGTCAAGAAACAAAAGATTGAAGCTTGCTATCTGTGCAACTACTTAAGGTACTGCAAACTTGATAGACCTGCTTGGTTATCTGTAATTCACTGCAGAACGGTCATTAGTGATGAAATCTGAAAAATTCACCTTACTTTAAACATGATTATCTAACTGAAAACAACATTAAAAAATTTCTTTTTGATTCACATCCGAACAATTGTACATATGCAGATTTGCTGATAAGAATACCAAGTGATGGTAGACAACACTCAATAGAGAGAAACCAAGATATCCAAAACTAGTAGTGAGAAATACGCAGAAGATCAAAAATATAAGAATTACATATTATAAATTTTATTTCACATTATAAAGTTTCAGAATTATTTTAAACCTCTACTGGAAAAATGGTCAAAAAAAGTAAAATTACCTTAAAATTGAATAATACTTTGATAAATAATTAGCAGAACCATTCTTGATTTTTCACCTCCGGACCTCCCACAATCAAAATTGAAGAATTTGTTCTTGCCATATTGTAATTTGTAAACCACCATTTGAGTCTTTTTTTTGGATGATAAAAAAATCGATTACTTAGATATTAGTTGAGAGGAGTTGAATCTGAATCGCAAATAAAAGACACAAAATTTTCTTCTCGTTAGAAATGTTTATTTTGTTCTTGAGGAGAATTGGAAATATACAAAGAGTAATGAAATTGAGCTTTTTTTGCTACAATTAACATTGGAAATGAGATGATTTTCTTAAATAAAGAGAGTGATTATTACATTTAATATGGGAAGTTGAATAATATCATGATTTTTTGGGGTTTTTTTTAGGAAGAAAAGGAGAGAGAATTATGGAAGGATGAAGATAGAAGGTCTCATTCTTGCCGTCTTTGGAGTTGCAGTGAGTCTATGTGGGATTTGTTTTTTCTTTTTTCCTCCCATATGCCAACCAAATTTGGGCCCCCTAATTATTGGGGCCCTGTTCCACTGAACCGGTTGGACCGGTAGTGAGCCGGGCTTGCTAATAGTCTATTAACTGAAACCCCCAATCCTATTAGATGAAACACTAATGTTATTAACTAAAGAGTATTTCAATTACCTCAAGTACAAATTAAAAGCTAAAACACTTACCATATTTTACTTGCAAAACCATTAACTAGTATGAAGCAGCATCTAAGATGTTGGAAGTCAGCCAAGAACGAGGAGCCAAACTCAGGAGATCACACTTTGCAAGTTGTACAAAAGCAATTCAATTCCATCTCCTTCATAAATCATAATAGACAAGAATGATGTGCTCAAGCTCATTTTGCAGAGAAAGATTTATTTCTTGCACGGCAGCATCATTTACATCGACAACATACACACAGTCCTCACGATAGGAAGAGAAGAATAGAAAATCAACCAAACAACGTTCTTCTGCCTTCAAATTGTCCAAGTAGTTGTTTGGCTTTGCTTCAAGACTCCTGGAAAGAATAATATCATTACTGATGACATGAAGGTCTGTAAGCTTAGTATATGATCTATATGAATCAGAAGAATTTGAAGTAGAAACATCTCGTTGAACACTACTATTCAACTCATTGTTAACAGATTCCTGCTCGTCCAGCTTCTTATTCTTCTCTTTCCTCTCAAGAACTGATTTGTTGACCATGTTGATTACTTCTTCTATCTTTTGCTTTTCACGCAATACGAATGCGAGTATATACCCATCATCTTCTCTCTCGAAATTTGCATCCTTGGGAAGAAACAGGGTTCACCTTCGTATGTTCCATCACCATACTTTAACTGGAAAAAAATGAAGTCTAACTGAAAAAAATTAGAAACTAACTGAACAAAAATGAAGACCAATTGAAACCCAAGTGCTTCTAACTGAAGTGGTCCGACCAGTTGTATTGTGTCAGACGAGTCTGACACAATACCTTCTCTTTAATTTAACACTAATGATATTACATACTACTCCCTCATTGGAAAACTACAGTCAAACAAATAATAATGTATAAAAGGTAGTTTTATACAAAATTTTATAAATAAGGTAGTTTTTCGCAAAAAAAATATGTAAGTAAGGTAGTTATGAACAAAATATCCAATATTTTTTACAATCTGACTTATGCGGACCCGGTTCACGTTAACATTAGGCCAAAATAACGTATAGCATTCAGACTCACAATATATCATGCAGAAACCTACTATATTATTCAGACATACTCATTATATCATTCAAACACACACTATATAAAGCAGCTTGTAACAAGATTTAAACTTGTGATCTCTTGCTATTATACATGATAACCAACTTTTAATCATAGTGTGAAATTAAATTATTGCATAGTATAGGGTTTGATCCCGAGACCTCGAGTACATATACTAATGTTCTAACCACTAAACTAGGTATATTTAGTATTATTAGCATAAAATATTATATTAATAAATGAATTTGTTTCTTACCCGAGGCATAATCCACCCTAATAACTAGTTTTAATGTAAATAGAAAAACCCTAGCCTCCATTGTTGATTTTTAAAGGGGCTTCCATCGGCTTTTACCGTTGGAAAGCCCCCACCTTTGCTTTTTTATTTGTTTTTAGGTTTCCAATAACGATTTCTCCCTCGAAAGACAGGGTTTTCGATCTCCTTCGTAAAAAAAGGTTTTTCGATCTCCTTCGAAAGACAAGGTTTTTCGACCTCCTTCGAAATACAGGGCTTTTCTCCTCTTTTAGAGGGGGAATTTCTACAGGTTACAATCCGGGATACTAGATCTAATGGATTGCCGTGAAATTATTTTGTTGGTGAAGAATTATGCGGGATCACAAAGGTTATCAATTTTTCGAATACGGTCAGATGAATCCGACGGAAATCATCCTCGCGACTACAAGGGATCGTTAGATTGTCACCCAACAAGGCTGTATTTTCCAGCGATATAAGCGGGAGATGTTCCACATTGCAAGATTTGTTTGACGATTGTAGTTTTTATGTAGGAAATTTTTGTTTGATTCAACTTATGTATTTGTTTGATTCGATTGCTTATGTAGATGTCGTATGACATTTTATTAATGAATTGATTTTACTATTCAAAAAAAAAAAAAGAAAAAAAATACATTTAAAATTCGAAAATGTAACAACCCGGGGCAACGCTCCCCAAATACTAGTTAGCACTTTATTACTACGCAAGCAACTTCCATTTCTATCTTTTTGTTTTTTATCTCTAAAAAAAAAAAAAAAGCGGCAGAAGTTACAACTACCTGCTCATCTCCTCTATGGAAGGCGACTAAATTTCGCACACTTTCACACACACTCTTTCTCTCTCTCTCTCTCTCTCACTTCAACTTCTCGTAATTCGAGAAAGTAAGCTTCTTCGCTTCTGAAATTCTAGGGTTTATAATTTTCAATTTTTGTTCTTCCTAAATTTATACTTTGAGATTTGAAAATGGAGTAACTGACTGTTGTAACTTGTAAGAATTTATTGTTAATCTTTGTTTTTTTTTTGAAAAATTTGTGCAGGTTTTTTCTGTTGCCATAATTTGTTGATGAGAATGAAGAAATCTTTTCGAGAATCTATTAAAGCTCTTGAAGCTGATATTCAGCACGCTAATACTCTGTAATTTTTCATCTTTTTCTCTCTCCTAGAATATAATCTGTTTACTTATTTTTTCAAATTGAACTTTCGTTGCGTTTTTTTAGTGTTGCGTGGAATTTCTGTTTGTAGAATATGCGAGTTTCACTATTTGATTTATGAACTGCGATCTTAGTGTTGCTCGATTTTGTTTTTTAATTACAGTTGCATGTCGTGATTGTGAAAAGATTAGAAAGGAAAATTGAGCAATTTTGAGAAATTACTTTATGATCGTTTCTGTGATTGTATTTTGGTTAGTTTTTTGTTTGATTAATTACTATATAAATGAAGATTGCTGAATATATTTTGTTAAACGGTTTGTTGATCAGTTTGAAGCTGGAATTCGAGTTGATAAGAGCTGCTTAATGTGTGTGAATATCGAAATAACTTCCTGTAATATGCATGTTAACTTTCTTTTGGTGAATAAACATCTTCATGATAGCTGAAATAAGGATATTATTTGGCTATCTAGATTGTTTCCGAAATTGAGGTAGAAAGGAATTATGATATTTGGGCATAAATTTATTGGCGTGCAAATAAAAACAGTTCTGTTGAGTTCTGTATTAAATTCTGTTATCGAGGAAATAGGAAGTAGAGATTGATATCTTATAGTGCAGCATGTAGATTGAGTGAAAAGACCACATGAATGATTTTTTTATCTACCTAATATACTTGAGTTATCATGCTCATGGTTCGGGAAGTTTCATGTAAATGTCGAGTTTAGTGTACACGTTCTTTTGGAGTTGTACGTATCACTCGCAAATTCAGTTTGGCATCATGGAATTGGTTCGGTGCATCAGTGGCTGAGAAAGGTTTGTTGGCAAAAGTGTAGCTTGAATACAAGAGATTATCGAGTGGGTTATACTAGAGAAAAAGCTTCTTATGTGTACTATTTCACATGTGATCTGAAGTGAAGCAAATAAAGTTTGTGGATTGAGTTTCGCTGTATAAGCTTCTCCGATGCACATAAAGCCGACTTTCTAGTTCCCATTACCACAAAGAAGCTTTTTGTGTATATGTGATCTAACAGTGAAAGCGAAATCAAGTTATGTTTTAAGATTGGGAGTATTAATTTTTATAAGCTCACTATCAGATATTCTAAGGCTCTTTTTTTATTTTGGTATTTTAAAATTTAAATGTCTGCATGCATGTCAAGTGTCTTTTAGGTCTGAAGCATGAGTCATGTCTCAGTTCATAAAAGAAGAAATGTGGACAATTTTGTTGAATGCTAAACACAAGTAGGATGAAATCAAGTTATAAAGACATGAAGCCTGCAATCTCCATCTTCCAGGCCACAGTATGTGACAATAAAAGCTCTGCACTAATGTCATATCTTTTCAATATGATAGAAATAGGGAGATGATGTGGGCCTTTCTGTGTTTACTTAAATTGATGTGTTTGATGCTGGTTCTTGGCCTGCTTTCATCATTGTCATCTGTTTGGTCCTGTGCAGTGTAACCATTTTTTTCTATAAGATGTCAAACGTATGCATCTAATGTTTTCTCACTATAAACCCTTTGGATCCTCTGCTTTTCTGTCAGTGCTTCAGGGTACAGAAGGCAGCGTGATGGTGCTTGCTTCCAAATGAGACTATCCTACAGTCCAGCAGCTCACTTATTTCTTTTCCTTGTTCAGTGGACTGATTGTTACCTTGCTGGTGCACTTGGGTTCCTTAGAATTCTTATTTTCATGGTATACCTAATATGTCTAGTCTGTATGTACTTTTTTTTTTGGACTATTTGGTTCAGCTCCTTCGTTATTAATAGCATATTAGGCACTTAATGCCAAGTTCTTAGCTGTGAAGTTCCATTAATTGATTTGGGGTATATATTGGTTGATTTGCAGACTTATGCAGATGGGGAGACTACTATGTCTGTCTATGAAAAGAAAGCAAGCATTCGACAGTTTTATGGTAGGTTATAAATAAAGATGTTTACTCTTACCTGCCAAGTCAATATGCAAAACGTCTTCTGTTCTCAGTTTCATTCTCTCATTTTGGTTGTGGAGGAGGGATATAGTCAATGGGTTAGTAGGGTTCTTATTTTATATGATAAAGGTTAAGTTTTTGTAGGTTCTAATGTATTCCATTGTGGTTAGGTGTGATTTTCCCTTCTCTTCTGCAACTGCAAACAGGAATTACAGAATTGGAAGATCGGAAACAAAAAGAAGTATGTGCCCTGAGGTATAGAAGAAAAGACGTTTTTGAGAATAAGTATGATTTAATAGAACTGGAGAAAGAGATAGAAGAGGAGTGTGGCATTTGCATGGAGATAAATGACAAGGTTGTACTGCCTAATTGCAACCACTCACTGTGCTTTAAGTGTTACAAGGACTGGTAAGCTCTCTGTTTGCTTTCTAGCTCATTAAAGCTGTCATCTTGCGAGTTCTGTGCTGAACAGTGAGAAGCCTGCATGTAGACCTTGGAGCACTCTGTCACCCTTCAGTGTCGCCATGCCCTTGCCATGTGGTTTATCCCCATTTGTTACTTTTATCATCTTTTGATCTGTTTTTGTAGCCATCTTCTGAGTTTTTTCTGGTCATGAAGTCCAATTCTTACTCGTAGTGTGATAGTGGTGTACGTTAGGAAAATTAAGATCAAGGTTTCAGGCGCCAGGTGTCCCAACTTGCTATTGTAGTTAATGATGTCTTGAAGATCTGTGCAAGCACCTCAGAGTTAGATATTGACTTGATGTTTGGGAGTTATCTGCCATGCTTAGCAAATTAAGTGTCTTGGCTGAACCTTCCCCCTTTTAATCCAGTCATAAGAGACAAAAGTAAATACTACTAATGAGGAAAGAGGGGAAAAAGAAAAGGAGAGAGAGGTACTAGGAAGTAATTAGGTATTCTTTCTAGTCTCAGTTTAAGCAGTTTGGCTAACATTCTATTACTTGTAATCCCAAATTCTTTTAAATCATAAGCTAAAGCTCTGTAGTAGCTGCCATGTTGGGTTTGGTCATTTGAGTGTTCTGCATTTTTAGCTTTCAAGATCGGGATGTGGGAATCTGATGCTGTTTTTTTTTATATTTATAATTATCGTTGATGCAGGTCTTCCCGGTCTGAGTCGTGTCCATTCTGTCGAGATTGTCTAAAAGGAGTCAAGCCAGGTGATCTTTGGATTTACACTGATGAACGTGATATTGTCGATTTATCACTTATCATGATGGAAAATGTAAATCGGCTATTTATTTACTTAGAAAAGTTGCCACTTGTAGATCCGTATCCTGGGTCCATGTCCTATGATTGGCAAATTGGATGAACATGCATGTTGGCAGTTTTCAATGTACAGAAGGTAATTAGGTATATAATCTAATACAGGATTGTGTTGCCTATATTTTTGTTTTCCCTATCTTTTACTAGATCCTGCACGAGCTCACTTTTTGGAGTTTCGTAGTGTTAATCAATCTATGTAGGTGGTTGATCAATGGGGTTTTGATGAAAAATAATATGGGGTATGGATTTAAGTTCTTGAAAGTGAGTGCAATATAGAGGTGACAACTATACATTAGATAAAACACCAACCAGAAACTCCATCTTAGTTGAAATTTTTAGATGAGTATATCAGTTATTATTATTTGTAGGTGACTTCTAACATAAGCTGATATTCTTCTTCCTGATTTTTGGAGGACTTTAGTTATGTACATTTGTAGTTCTTACAACACTGGAAAATGTGATATTTCAGGCACACCGATCTGATGTAACCTTCAAGAATTGTCTGGTTCTAGTATCAATTTCCTGTCATTGGAGTGCTACATGTAAATTTCTAGTTATTGGAAACTGTAAGTGCTTCTTTAATCTTGCAGAAAATCAACAGCGTCATTAGGACATGCTCCTGTATAGACTAAACTGAGCAAGTTGCTATCCAGATCATACCCAATTTCTACATTCCTTTGCTGGTGAAATCCTAGTATTGACACCTTACCTTCGTGTTCCTTGAGCCTGATCATAGCTAGGCAATACACACCTGAGTGTCTTATCCATAGGTTTGCATCACATAACATGTAGTCTAGACCATTGAAGTGGAACACCACCTCTGGAGCATCACTGATATCCCTGTAGCATAACTCAAAATGCTCAGTGCTCTCAGGGGCCTGCTCATACATGACATCCATTATTGCAGTCACCAACATGTCGAATGCTTCTGCTCTAAGCATTGTATATGAGGCTCCTGAGTCAATGATGAACCCAATATCCGTCCCGTTCTCATCTTTAGACTTCTCGAATACCCCAGCTGGAAGGTCGATGTCGGACCCATCGACACTGATCCTTGTGAGGTTTAGGTAGTATACACCATAATCGTTGGGCAAAAGGGGTGTTGTCAAATCAAGGTCTGACGTGAATGCTCCCGGCCCAAAGTGTGCTACCCCCCGCATGTGGGTCCCGTTGGCGAACACATAGTGGGAGAAGCGAGAGACGGTTAATTGCCGAATGAGGGAGGCACTGTGGTTGCCTACCCCCACAATTCCAGGACTCCGGCTTTGGTCGTGGTTATCATGGCCACAACCAAAAACTACATCGGTCATGGTCCTTGAGGTATTCTCGGCTGATAGAGTTAGGGTTTCTGTGGAGACTACTCCTCTTGATGTTTTATCCGTGTAGGAAGCGTGATATACACAGAAGGGAAAGTCTGGGTCTTCATTAGTAGCGCTCCCACACGAAAATCCTGGTGCCATGGAACAGTGCTCACGATTCACACATTGGACTTGTCGGTAAGAAGACGAGTTTTGCGGGTTGAAAATAGGGTAATTCCCCTGCTTGTAGCAATGAACGCATGGACGACACTGGACCCATGTAAAGCTGCTTCCAGTGTCAAAGATACCATAACTACTAACTGGTGGTGTTCCCATGCTGTACCTCATGAGCAAGTTCCACCCAGAAAGTGGTGCCGCGACATAGTCTTTTGCTAATGCTGTGAGTTGGCTAAAGTAGCGGCTTCTTGCTACAGAGGTCCGCACACCGTCTCGTATGTGGTTCTCCCGCGTGTAATTTGGGTTATAGAAGGGAGATTCTGGGGAGCTGCGATGGATGAGGGATGCTGAGAAGATTATCTCACCAGTATGTTTTCCTGGTGGATTTAAGTGAGGTTCTGTAGGAGATAGTGAAGAAGTGAAACCTCGATCGAGAGAGTTGATTAAGTTTATAATCAAAAAGATAAAGGAGAACATGATGAATTTTGGTGGACAATTTAAAGCATTGCGAAACAAATCCATGCAAGCATTTAAATTTATGATGCTATTGGAATAGAGCAACCAGCTCTTTTTGTAATTTAAAGGTCCACACTCTTGTACATACAACAAAATAAAAAAATATACTTGATATCTAGTTAGTTACTTTGTGCTTCATTTAAAGTTTGCTGGTATGTTAAATATACCAATTTTATAACTTGGAAATAGAAAAAATAAATGGAGGGGGTTGGAACATGGTTTCACAAAAAGAACAATCTTTTTGGTTCTTGCCTTCTTAGGTAGTGACTAGTGAGAGGTAAGTACTAAGTAGTATATAGTTTAGATAGTAAGTATTAGAGAACACATACATGTCGAGTGACTATCTTGTTTCATTTGTCAGTGGTCTCTCTCATAAGAAAAAGGTTGCCTTAATTACCTAATCGTTCTTAACTTTACTAGTTTTTTCATTTTATCTTGTCGATGCGAGTAAGAATGTCAATATACATACTTTATCCGTTTCGTTTTAAATGCAACAAATGAATATTTTGTATCTCACAAATAATACTCCTTTGTTGCTTTTAAAACGAAACGGAGGAAGTGTTTGTTTGTCGAGAATTGTTAGTTGAGAATCAACCAAAACTAATACGGTAGCTACGTTTTTTCAAGAATAGCCTTTACTTGCTTTTGTGAACACTAGCTACAAATAAGCCAAAACTAGTATGGTAGCTGAAATTGAACAATTTAGCTAAAACATAATAAGGTATACAATTGAATTAGTGCTTTGGTATAATTAGTCGTTAAAATAGCTGAAATTTTGTAAAGTCTTTGTTATTAAAGAAAAATTAGGTCGTAATAATGGATGGAAAGAAATATCCAATATCCAATATCCAATCATACATCCTATTCACCAGAATCTGAGAATTCTGACGAGATTGCTTTGCCACCAAAGCCTTAAATGCTTCAATCTAGTTAATTGTATTCCATTCGTTCCTTACCGATGTTCCTAATTTGACTTGTATATTTGTATATTTATCAATGCACATATTCGACTATAAATAACGATAATTACGTATTTGTAAAAATTATAATAATTGTATTATCAAAATACAAATTGAGACGAACAAACAAGGTTGTACATGACTATGTTTTCTTCTTATAGATTGAGAAAAATGTAAAAGATTCTATAGCACTCCAAATAATATAAGGATTCCAACTAAAAACATCAATAAGTAACACATGGAGTATAAACCATGCATACCCTTATAATCATTCATCATTTATTAGAAATGAGCCAAAAGCAAGTCAATTAATTATGTTTACAAAGTTCTACCAATTCACAATTTAAATGGTCAAGTTTGTGTCACTTTTTTTGAGGAGAAGAGGAGTGACACTTTGGCCAGCTTTTATAATTTTTTTTAAGACAAAAAAAAAGTTATCATATGAAATCTTGAATGTCAAAGTTGCATAACTTGTAATAATTATGTAATAAAAGAGAGTTTGTTTTGTGAGAGACCGCTTACTTTTAAATTAAAACTAGTTATTAGGTCCGGATTATTCCCCGGGTAAGAAAAAAATTCATTTATTGATATAACATTTTATGATAATAACATTAAATACAATTTAGTCTAGTGGTTAAAATTTTAATATATGTACTTGAGGTCTCGGGATCAAACCCTACACTATATGGATTAAAACTCCCTAGGGAGAGCGCCACGTGGCACAGTTTTTTGTTTTCGCACGCCTTTTAATATATTTGTATAGATTAGGCAATCTTCCGTGACTAGTTTAATCCATTTAGTGATTAGGTCTACTTTTATCTTAAACTTAGACCGTCTCTTTAATAATTTTTAAATAAAAGATATTGATGTTTAAAGGTTTACGTACAGAGCTATAGAGGGAGAATTGAGGAAGTAATAAATATGTAACATACCTTTTAGGCTTTAGCAGGAAATTTTAGGGCGACATCTAGCAAACCGGTTAGGCTTTTAGGCTTTTTATATAGTGCAACTATGATCTTTGCTTTAAGAGCTTAAAGCCCTCGTGCTACGCAAGGGCCAAACCTACTGCGAATTAGACAAATTTACACCAAACTATAACAATTGAGCAAGTAATTCCAGCCACTAAATCTTAGACCTCAAATACTTAGAATGATCAAATATATATCGTGGGAACTACACTGTACCTGCTCCTAATCTTCTATCTACATTCTGATCATTTCGTAAAGCCTTAAAAAAACTAACTAATTTTTGTGATTAATTCATATGCACTCAAGTCTCAACACTCTAGGAATCACAAGATTTTCCAGGAATTATGCAAAAGAAAGGTCCAATCTCAGGAACAAAATGGTAATTCTAATTTTTGTTTATTAATCCGTTTTCTAACTAAATTTATCATTTGTTAGCATGAAATTTGACCGAATTTAATGTTAATATACTAGGACTATTGTACATTCTTTTATAACTTGAAGTGCGCATTACGTGCATTTGAATCTAGTACTCTTCAAACTCGGATATGCTTAAACAGTTAGGGTCCGTTTGGTTGGAAATATTTTAGGCTTGAAAACGGATTGAGGTAACACACTCCCTTATTTTATGTTTGGTTGGGTTATCCATTTTTTTCACTCCCTTACTAGTCCAATTTTGATTCCCCAATCTTGAAACCCTCCTCACACCACAGGAAACAAAAAGTAAGGGAGTCATTAGGCCAATGATTCCATTCCTACATCAAAACAAACAAGTGTCTAAAGTAATACATTCCATTTCCATTCCATCCTTTCATCCCATTCCATTTCCTTTTCATTCCTTATTTTGAACCAAACGACCCCTTAAAGTGCATGCCTTAGGTGTTATAGCCGGTATTTTCGAATTAATCTGAGATGAATACACAAAATATCGACATTTTTCATTGTTATACTTTAACATTTCTCCTTTCTGCTGATTATTTGATGTTTATATTGTTGAATATATAAGATTAATTACATCTTCAGGAAAAGAATCTGTATACTTCATTCGTTTCTTTTTAGATGTTACATTTCTATTTTAGGAAGTTTTAAATTAGATGTTACATTTTTATTTTGGGTAATAACTTCTCTCTATCTCTCTCCTATCGTATGTTCACATGGGATGTTTTTGTTTTTCATTCTCTCTATCTCTCACCTCTCCAAAAATTATCTAGGAGTCCGTGATTTAAAAAGTGTAACGTCTAATAAAAAACAGAGGAAGTAGATAAGTGTAAGCAAATTTTTCTCCAAATTATATCCAAACTGCACGTTTCTTTGCTACTGATTACCTAGTATGGATATCTAGCTCCCAACATCTTTTGATCCTCACCATTGCCAAGCAATGTAACTGTACCTTAGCTTGCATTACCTCCCTTAGTCCATAAATTAGCGTCACACAAAAGCATAGCCCGATTCTCGAAACTGAAAAACCACCTCAGGAGCTCTACCTTTATAGTCTTTGAAACACAGCTCAAAATACTCATGCTTCATCTGAGTGTACTATACATGTCATCTGCAAGACTGCAATTGCATCTTTGAGTTTGTCAGATTAGCGCCCACATACTTGTCGAAAAAACCAGGGGGGAGGTCTACGTGTGAGCTGATAGAGAACTATTTATGGGACTCCAACCATCAACTTAAGCTTTTGATTGAGTTGGTCCTTTGACATGGTATCGGAGCCAGCGTGACATAAAGGTTATGTCACGAGTTCAAATCTTATCCACCCCCTCATTTCTAAGTGGAATATTTAGCACCAGATATGAGGGAGGCATGTGCTGCATCCACACTTCAAACCCAATGGGCTCTCGCGTGAAGGGGAGTGATAGAGTATTAAACTATTTATGGGACTCTAACCATCAGCTTAAGCTTTTGGTTGAGTTGGTCCTTTGACATGAGCCATCAACACTTATTCCAATAAGGTTGAGGTAAAGTGATCCATCATCGCTTAGAATAAAAGGTGCATTGGCCCCGGACCTTGAAAGGGAGGCTCCAGCTCCAGGGTCAAAGTAAACCTCTCCGATCCTTTGATGTCTATCCTGTTGGCGAAGTAGAAGTAGGAGAATTAGGAGACTCCGAGTTGGTGGCTTGGTGCAAAAGAGAGGATGTAACATTGCCTATTCCTACAATTCCAGGGATCAGTCTGTCTTATACCCGATTGGGTGCCATCTGCACACCCGAATGCCACAGAGTTCAAAGTCAGATGTGTTATCTGCAGAAAATTTGAGAGTATACATTGATACTGTTCCCCATGATCTTGTTCCCCCTCCATACGGAGCATCATAATGACATGGAAGACTTTTATCGGTGTTCAAAGACATTGGTCTAGGGGATATCTCACACTGGAAAGTGTCGCACGAAACTTGCTGATATGAGGTTGATCGTTTTAGATTGAGGATGAGACATTGGAACCAAGTGAAGCCACTTCTTGTGGCTAAATCTACGTATTCTATCTACTGGTGGTGTTCCCATGGTGTATTGCATAAGAAAATCACATGCTAAAACAGGGGCAGCCACGTAATTTTGTCAGACCTTGCTTTGCTTTGGCTGAAACAGTGGCTTCTGGCCTGGAAGCTGCAAACGGAATTTCTTATGTGGGTACTTGGGGTGTAATTTGCATCGAAGTAAGGAGAGTCGGGGCAGCTGCGATGGATATGGCGTGCTGAGAATGTGTTATAGGTATGCTTACTTCTTTGAGATGAATCATATAATGATGTTATAGTAGGTGAAAAATCAGCTAGTATGTGCTCTAGAGAACTAGAAAGAAATTTTTTTGAACAAAAATTAAGGAAAACATGATCAATTAGGATGTATGACTTTTTTTTTTTTAATAAAAAGGCTAATGAACATATATGAATATATTGGGGTTTGTTTACACTGTTACACATAGAAGTACCTTAAAAAAAGAGAAAAAGAAAACTTGACATGATCAACTCAGCAGATTAAGAAAGAGCATACTCTTTAGATTTATGAAAAGAGTGCATTTTTTTTGCAGTAAATGCTTAAAGATATTGGTGCTTTAAAGAACTACGGAATTCCTCCTAAACAAAAAGTTGACTATTTGATGTTTGTGTTATTGCATAAAATCAATTACATCTTCAGGACAAGAATCTGGATAGTTGAGTGTGAGCAAATTGTTCTCCAAATCGTATCCAACCTGTACATTTCTTTGCTGGTGAAAACCTAGTATAGACATCTTACTACCCCTTTTTTTGTTCCTGCTAAATGCCAAGCAATGTAATTGTACCTTAGTTTGAGTAACCTGCTTAATCCATAGATTAGCGTCGCACAAAGCATAGTCTAAGCCTTTAAACTGAAAAACCACCTCAGGAGCTCCACCTTTATAATCCTTGAAACACAACTCAAAACGCGCATGCTTCACCTGAGTGTACATATACATTTCATCTGCAATTGCATCTTTGAGTTTGTCAAACGCTTCATGTTGGAGCATTGTGAATGTTGTTCCTGAGTCTATAACGAACCCACTTTGAATACCATCATCGTACACATACTTGTCGAAGAAACCAGGGGGCAGGTCTAGGTCTGAGCCATCAACACTAATCCCAACAAGGTTGAGGTAAAATAACCCGTCATCACTTGGAAAGAAAGGTGTGTTTGTCCCGGAGCCTGAGAGTGAGGCTCCGGGACCAAAGTGGACCTCTCCATTGATGTTTGTTCCGTTAGCGAAGTAAAAGTAGGAGAGGTGGGAGACTCCAAGTTGGAACAGAAGAGATGATGTACTATTGCCTACCCCTACAACACCCGGTAAGCCTTCCACATCCTGGCCTTGGGTGTCATCTGCACACCCGAAAACCATATTGTTCAAAGTCTTGGATGTGTTATCTGCAGAAATTGCAAAAGTATCCATCGACACTACTCCCCGAGATCTTATTCCTCCTCCATACCGAATATCATAGCGACATGGAAGACTTTTATCGGTGTTTGAACACGTTGGTCTAGGGGATATCTCACACTGGAAAGTGTCGCACAAAACTTGCTGATATGAGGTTGATTGTTTTGGGTTGAAGAAGGGGATGTTCATTTGTCTATAGCAATCGAAGCAAGGGAGACATTGGAACCAAGTGAAGCTACTTCCCGTGTCTAAAACTCCATATCGGTTTACTGGTGGTGTTCCCATGGTGTATTCCATGATGAACTCCCATGCAAAAACAGGGGCAGCCACATAATTTTTGTCTGAGCTTGCTTTTCTTTGGCTGAAATAGTGGCTTCTTGCTTGGGAATTGCGCAGCGAATTTTTTATATGGTCATTTCGGGTGTAATTTGGATTGAAGAAAGGAGAGTCGGGGGAGCTGCGATGAATGAGGCGCGCTGAGAATGTGTTGTAGGTATGCTTTGTGTTTCGAAATGAATCATATAATGATGTTATAGTTGGTGAAAAAGCAGCTATATTGTGCTCTAGAGAACTAGAAAGAAAAAAAATGAACAAGATGAAGGGAAACATGATAGACCAGAATGTTAACTTTTATATTAGATGGTGAATCAACAGATGCAATGAGGTTATTTAAAAGCTTGTTTATACGATAGACAAAACTTGATCTAATTAACATAATAAGCCAAGAAAAGAGCACTCTCTTTGTGTTTTGGAAGATATACTCTTCAAGAGTATTGCTACTTGTAAAAGGAGCATAATCTTTAGAAGTTATTATAGGTTGACACCAGTTCTTGGGTGAAGGCTCAAACAGTTAACTGGCTGGTGCAGGAAAACCAACTCAGAGAAAAACTAAACACCACAGAGATCTAGGCAAAATTGTTCAGTCCCGAATTGTGTTCTGTTTCTGATGCCTTTGGGCTTAAATGAGCCGTCTATTCCGGCGACAAGCCGCAGCCCATGACCAACTCTACAGAAAACTAACAATAACATGTAAAAACTTCTTTGTTAAACCTATACTCAGATTGAAAATCTCAAAATTCCTGTTATTATGTCTTGTATACATAAGAATTCTCCTTTAGGATGAGACATGTTACATGTATAGTAGCATTTTACAGCAAAAGGTACTTATGAATTTGTTTATTATATCCTCCCATAGTATATGAGTATGACTTTAATCCTACATCCAAGTATACTTTCACTTCGTCTCACATTCTCCACCATCATCTGGTATGCACATTAGTACGTAGCGTGGACTGTGGAGAAATTAAGAAGACAGTAAAATTATACCCGAGTGTAGGATGAATACTGTACCCTGTCTGTCTGTTTAACAATCTCCTGCGCACTTATTTCCACAAGTAAATTTCTCTTAATGTTTTACCGATTAGTAGCACTTGATTCTTGAGTATCTCGCCCACCATAACGTCTATTCCTTTGTTGGTACGATCTCAAGGCCTCCACAAACTCCTCTTCTCCGAAATCAGGCCAAAGAGCTCTTACAAAAAACAGCTCAGTGTACGCCAATTGCCAAAGCAAGAAGTTACTGACTCTAAGCTCACCACTAGTTCTTATTAACAAGTCAGGATAAGGATACTCAGTACAGTTAGTCTCGAGTTCTTGTTCGATCAATCCTTCGTCGATTCCATCCACTTCTACGACACCATCTTTCACCTTCTGCGCGATGTTCTTACATGCTTGTATGATGTCGTATTTACCACTGTAACTAACTGCCACAATTAGTTGGAAGTTTGTGAAGTCTTTTGTGGTCTCTTCAGCGTCAGCTATCAATTTCTGTAAGGATTTAGGCAGCTTTGAAGTGTCTCCAATTACTGATATTCGGATTCCTTGCCTGCTCAAGCAAATTTTGTCAGCCAAACATGGTCTTATCTGAATTTTTTAAAAAGTATACATCTTTTTTGTGGTCTTAAAATTGGAGAAACTTGGTAGTTGGGTCAATTCACAATGGAGAAGATGATGATTTTGACGTCTGTTACTCCAACACCTTCATCTAACTCAAAAACAGGGTGTCGTGTCGTGTCGTATCCGACACGATACTTTACCTGGATACTTCATTTTAGACTAAAAACTTGACTTTTTAAACACCCGAATCCGAGTAGACACTTAATCTGTGTCTGAGTAACATAGATTTTGACAATGGTGATGGTGATTGTAAATGGAAGAAAGTTCTAGTACTTTGTCATTTAGATGCTAAAACAAAAGGGTCCAAATCCACAGGTCATTGTGAAAAGGATATTCTAGAACCCGTAGAAAACAATTCCATTTTAAGAATTTAAGAGCATTTTAGGTGAGCCACAATATTTTCTTCAGGATAAATTGAGTGAGAGTTATAGACTTACAATTAGATAATTTTGTACATGGAGCCAAAAATGAACCAGACAAAATTTAAGTAAGTAAAGTGATGAGAAAAAATGTATTCCTAATATAAGAAAACTTAAAGGATGCATATGAAAGATTTGGTAGAAATCATAAAATGTAGAGTTCATAGGATCGGAGTATACAAGTGGCCTTACAACCTAGGACCACTTATTTTAAAGGACTCCAAAATCTGAAATACTTCTCCTATTTCGAAATAAATGAATTTTTTTTTCTAAAAAAGCTCCCACATAAAAATAAAAGTTTCACTTATTTTAAAATAGAAGAAGTACATTATTTGTTTTAAACACATCCAAAACCCTATATGCTTATTTTGTAGAAATTAAATTTTTTGATATAGGTACTTATATATTACTTCATCCGTTTCAAAATATATGACACAGTTTGACTTTTCCACTGGACCCACTATTCACAAATTCTTTATTGATTGTGTTTTGTAATTTTTACGTAAGGAAAAAAATATAATCATATGAGATTTTGTTACATTCATCTCGATATATACTTTTACCATATCAACTTTTATAATTTTTACATATAGGGATTTACAGATATTAATAATTAAAGTTATGTGTCGGTAAGCGTGCATGAAGAAGTGTGCCAAGTATTTATATTTTTAAAATCACAGAATAAGAGGGGGGGGGGGGTTGTGTTAAAGGTGCCATGACCTACTTGATAAACTTGTCTAATTCTGATTTAATTCCTCTCTCAAACAAGCTCATCAAAAAATCAACCTCCACCTGCACATGGAAAACCCCACAAATCAGAATATGAGCAACATCCAAAACTAACAATCATTAACGGGTCATAAAAGCCATGTTTATTGAACATTGTATGTGTTCTTGTCCTGAAACTTCTCCCAATTCAAGCAGAAATATGTCGTATACACAAATTAACCCAATTCTCAAACAAAGAGAGGATCTTTGTTCATCAACATAGATTTTTCTCACATTCATTTAGTATTTAGGTTGCACGATAATTTATGTACTTCTTCCGTTTCATAATAAGTGAAACACTTCTCTAAAAAAGCTCTTACATAAAAGTGAAAAGTGTTTCACTTATTATGAAACGGAGGAAGTATATGAAATATGTCACGTATCTGACATGTGTTGGATACTAACACAAATTCAAATAACGTGTTCTATATTTAATACTTTTCTGAATGGTTATATGACACTTGTGGGACAAGATCAAAACACTATAACTAGACAATTCACATGAATTTTTTTAGTAAAAAGGTATAGTAAAAGAATACGAAGATTAATAAAAATTAGAAACGATGTTTTGTAGTAAAAAAAAAAAAGCTTATATATATTAAATTAATGTTTTAATATTATATCATATGTCTTTCTATGCCCAAACTAGAATATTATTCTTCTATATTATGTGTCGTTTTCATATTCATATCCATATCCGTATCTATTTAAGGATGATAAAAAAACAAACACAGGGGAAACAATAGGAAGAAAAGGAAAGAAGGAATTGGGGTTGGTTCAAGTGATGAGCTTTCCCATCTTTCCTAGTAAGGTCTAGGGTTCAATTCCTATTTCAAGCATTTGCTTGGGATTTAAAAGGGGAGGAGGATTGGGGGTGTCTGACTTATAATGGGCTTCTGGATGGGGATCTTGTGCGAGGACAGCTCATAGCAATTCTTCTTATCAAATATTAAAAAAAAAAAGGAAGAAAAGAAAAAAAAAAGGAGAGAGGATAAGAAATAACTGACTTGTGGGCGAACCCAATTGTCATAAGAGAAGGCAAAAACAGTGAGAACTTTGATACCCCATTTTAGACATAACTCCACCATTTGCCTCAATGATCTCACCCCTGCTTCATGTCCTGCACCACCAGGCAATCCTCTTTGCTTTGCCCACCTCACATTGCCATCCATGATCACCGCCACATGTAGCGGCATCGCTTCTCGCCGCAGCCCCGGTGGAAGCCCCACCGCCTCCTCAGCCACTTGGGAGGCAGTGGAGGCAGCCGAGGCCGCGACGAAAGGCAACTTATTGTTGAATTTGGTAGTAGAAGAAGAAGACAGATTAGGATTGAAGTGTAAGAAGAGGTGATTTGTGGGTTTTTTATGGTTGGATTTTAGGAGAGTTAAAGGAGGTGTGTGTGGCAGATGGAGGGATAACATATTTTTTGCTAACTTGCTGCTTCTTCAAAAGGATATTGGGTTGTTTATTGTTATGAGTTTATGATTATTTGTGGAAATTGAGTATATGGTTAGTTGGTTTTGCCGCCACATTTAAACTAAACAACTCCGCAATAGTCAATGTCAGATTGTCAGATGGTCCAAGGAGGGCGTTGTTGTAGTAATGAAGTTGCGTGATTGGAAGAAATTCTTGAAATTAAGTGGCCAACTTTTTTCATAATTATTGCTTCATACACTAAATTGGCGGATGGAGGTATAAATAAGTGGGGTCATGTGACCCCACTTGCCAATAAAAAAAAATATTTTTAGTTTATAATCTTTTCTAAGAAAGTTGGTAATTTATCATATTTTATTGAAAAAATGACCCTATTGGATAGTGAAAAATGACCCCTTAACTTTTTTGACTTCCTTATTTTTTTTTTAAGGTCCAATAAGTTGAATAGAACAAACCCTACACCACTATATTTTTTCCTATGCGTGTTGGAAAATTTGTAGAGGATTTAATTTGATGTTAAATAAAGTGAAAATTTTAAGTGAAAATAGTCAATGATACGGAGCGAGCATATCTTTTATAAAGTGAACCCGCTATATATCATTTCTGGATCCGCCACTGGTGACTCACTAATTTTTGCAGTTCTTGAAATTTTTAGTTTTTGAATGCTAATTTTTTCAACTTTATTAATAATACCCACATATTAGAGGCGGATAATGATAGGTGTATATGTGGACTAAATGAATGTTAAGTCAATATCTCAAATCTCAATCCAGAGTAGTCTTTGTAGATTTTTTTTTTTTTTAACGATTTTTTCACCATATATACTTGATAATTTTTTTTACATCATATATACTCGCAAGTATTCAAATTCACAATATAACCTCCATTAATACATCTACTTACTCTTAGTGACTAGCGACGTTAACATCCATTAGTCATTAACCCTAATTCCCCCCTAATTCTAATTAACTAACTTAAATTTAAATCAAACCCTAACACCCTTAATTTAATACCTTAACCGTAACGACCCCTTCCCCACCCCTTATCCCACTACCCCACCACCCCTCCCCACTGCCCCACCACCCTTAAATTTAGATCATGAGTGAGGTGGAAGAGAGAGGAAATATCAAAATATTGATGATCCAAATTTTTGGATCAACTATTAGATATGCTTCTAAGGTGTGCGAGTTTCATCACTGCTTTCGCGAAGCTAACAATGCTATTGATTTCATGAATAGGAAGGTGCATGATTACCCTTCCCTATTATATTGATTTCCTCCCTATTGTATACATTTTTTTCTTATAATTCGTAAAAAATAAGAAAAGTTCAGAAAGTTGAAATTATTAGAGTTCATAAATTTCAAAATAGTTCACAATAGTTAGATTATACAAGAAAAATTAAAATAACTAAAAAATAAAAAAAGGTAAGTTATATGTCAAAATACACGATGGTTTTTTTCAAAAACAAAAAAAAAATAAAAAAATAAAGGTGTCAAGAGGTGATCCAAAATCAAGCAGGATTTGACCAAAAAAATCAATCAAACCTGATTTAAAATCAATCTAACATTTGAGTTGATTCGAGAATTTGTGATTTTAAGATCAAACTTTGATGATGGTATAGCTTTTACCTATGAAAGTAGCCGTTAGCTGTGCTGGTAGTTGTTAGTGGTTGATGTGTAGCGGTTAGCTCTTAGGTGTCCGAGTAGCGGTATAAGATATTGATGTTCGGTAAAGAAACTGTCAAAAGTAGCCTTTTACAAATAATTAGTTAAAAACTCGAACAAAACTTTAATATATAATTTATACACCACTAAACGCTACCCCAAAAGCTACAAATTGTAGCTATTGACAAACATTAGTACAATACTAGTATCACTAAAAGCTACTTACACCACTATCTTGTCAAACACTATTATTTTTTCTAATTAGTATTTTGACCGAGTCAAGACACTATAATCTATTTAAAAAGCTTGTGTCGAACACGTCCTACAATTTACAAGCTACTGTATGGTCCAAATCTAATCGGTTTAGACATCAAATCTAACTTTTTATTCATCCTACTTAACAATGATAGTACACGCTTTCAACTCAACCCATTATTAACCTAGTAATACACGTATATTTTTACAATTTTCCTTGCACATATTTTGAATTGATATATTCTTGTGATATAGAAAGATAATTTGAAAATTCACATTAGGTCGATATGTAACAAAATACTTGAGCTTCTAACAATTACCAAACTAGGAGTAAGCTCCGTTTGGTAGGGTGTAAAACGTTTTTTTCAGTGTAAAATGATTTTCATGGAAAACAATTGTCAATTGAAAACACATTTCCAAAATTAATTTTCCATTGTTTGGTTTCATGTAAGGAAAATGATGAAATGAAAGGAAAATGAAAGGGAAAGTAAGGAGGTTGTGAGAAAAGTGTACAAGAGAGATAAGGAAAACAGTTCTCCCTTCATCTTGAAAGGAAAATGGTTTTCCATCATTGGGAGAGTAATTTTACCCCAAGAGAAAATAGTTTTACACTATTTTGCTAACCAAACAATGTAAAACTGAAAATAGAGGAAAATAGTTTTCCGAGAAAACATTTTACGCTCTACCAAACGGAGCCTAAATCGAAAAGAGAGGGAACAAAAAAGGGCTTAGTGAAGTTACTAACTTTGGAGCGAGACCAATTATCACAGGAGAAGGCAAAAATAGTAAGAACTTTGATACCCCATTTCCCACACAACTCCACCATATTTCTCAATGCCTCTACTCCTGCTTCATGCCCTTTACTCCCATGCAGTCCCCTCTTACGTGCCCACCTTACGTTCCCATCCATTATCACCGCCAAATGTCGCGGCATCGCGTCTTGCCGCAATGCTATAGGCTGCTCCACCTCTTCCTCCACCGTGGTGGGTGCCACATCGGAGGCGGCGGACGGACAAAGCTTGTAGAGGGAGAACATTGTTGCTTGGTTGTTTAAGGAGATCAACGAGGTTGTGGATTTATAAGGGTTGAACTTAAGGGCAGAGAAATGGATGGTGGTGGTGGTGGTAGTGATGGTGGGTGGAAGGTAGAAGGAGAACATTGTTGGTGTGGTGAGTTGAATATGCACGATAATTTTGTTGCTTGGTTCTTGCAACTTATTTCTGTGTTATAACTTATATGGATGAATGAATTGAATGGGTGATTTGCTATTATATTTATTCTATAGGTGATTAGTATTTGTTTATTATGTTATTACTGATTTTGCGGTTTTGTAACTTTACATAGATATAGGTAGAACATAATAACTAGTTTTTGAGTCTCATGCCATATATATGCATGTTGTGCTATGCATGGGGAGTAGTTGAAAGAATATGTACTTAGATATTTCGACAATTACTAAATATTAATAGGAATAATATTATGAAGATAATAAAGTTAATTATTTTAGTAATCATATTTTCTTGTTAGAGAATAAATATGATTAATAGGACAATATGAATTGGGCCTATAACTAAAATAGATTAATCCTATGAGGTTACACATTGTAGCACAAGTTGGACAAAGCAATCCAAATCCATTATAGTATTAGGATTGGGACGGTCCTAAGAGGAACAAGAGGAGAATTAGTTCTCCTAACTAGGCTATGACTCTTTTATTATATATAGCATATAATATTAGGGTTTAGGTGATCAATTCATTAAGCAGTTTCTTTTCACAAGAGAGAGAAAATGAATCCCTATTCCCTCTAAACCGGCGCCTATACCATCAAAAGAATGAAAAGTTATACTCTTCCATTCTAGCAAATTAAACGTTGGTGTTCAATTGGTGCTCGTGGACTGATTAGAAGAGCAACACTTGGGGTTCTCAGATCTTGAAAGTTTGCATACAACAGGAAAATCACGATACAAAGGTTTGATATCATTTAATCCCTAATTGAATGATTCATGTGTTTGATTATGTTTGCGATCTTATGATAGAGGTTAGGAAATAATTTCCTAAAATTCCGATATATGCATCTATATATTCCTACAGTGGTATCAGTTTGCCTATTTCATAATATTGATCATGTAATTGTATGCAAAGTTATTATTTTTAGTCAATTAAGGAAGGATTTATTTATGGCTTGAATTTGCATAATTAATATTTGATATTAATTGATTGGAAATTGTAGATAGTTGATTTATGCTCAAATAGTTTTATAAAGGTCCGAATTTTTATACTATGCATGGACGGAATAAATTGTTTGATTCACTCCAAAATATTTGAATCATCAGTATAATTAGGGTTTTTATCATTCTGTTGTCAATAAAGTCAATGTGGTAGCTACATCTAGTTGGACGATTAATTAATACTCCATTTATTTCATTTAATTAATATAAATTGACTTCTACACATGAAGATGCAATGCACAACTCTAACAATTAAGATCTCTAACATTGACTAGCAAAAATTATAAAAAGTAGATACTCCATTATATTTTGACAATATACACTATCCATACAACTCCTTTTGACCACACTTTTCTACAAATATATAAAGACAAATGTTAGTAAGACATTAATAAATTTGTCAAAGTATGTATCAATTGAAACCGGACAAAGGAGTATCATACGTAGAAATTGCTGAGGAAATAAAAGGAGAAGAAGCTACTAACTTTGGAGCGAGCCCAATTATCGTAGGAGAACGCAAAGGCGGTAAGAACTTTGATGTCCAAATTTATGCACAAGTTGACGAGTCTTGAGAGAGTCTTGTACCCAACAAGATGGCCTATAGGGCTAGGCAACCTCTTCTGTCGAGCCCATCTCACACTTCCATCCATTATCACCGCCACGTGCCGCGGCATTTCGTCTCGCTGCAGCCCTACCGGTAAGCTTTCCGCATCCGATGTGGTGGCTCCTACGACGGCAGAAGAAAGCCTCAAGTTTTGTAGTAGGTTTTTGGGTGTTGGTTTTGAGGGGATCAAACAAATTGGTGGTGGCCTCGTGGGTAAATGGTGCAAGGAGAACATTTTTTGGGTGGTTTTAGTATTTTAAGGTAACTTGGTTATTAGAGATAGTTTTGAGGAGTTGTAATGTAACGTATACGTTGTGCACAACCATGTTGCATGCATAGGGATTTTATATACAATCATTATTCAATATAAAATTCCGGCATTTTAAATAAGGTAAAATTGGCCGCCTTAACAGTACACCACAAAATATAGCGTGGATGTACCACCACCGCCAATTTTGATTAGTAGCCAAAACACTCCAAACTATTGGTAAGAGTGCAATTAGTGTTATAAATGACGTCTAGCTATTCTCCACAAATTTTCACGTGACTTAAGTTGTTAGTCAATGAAAAAACTAGGGTAAATGAAAGAAAAAGAGGAAATTGGAAGAACAAAATTAACACGAATTCTCCACCGTGGGAAAGAAAAGTTAGTTCTACCATCATTTATAACACTAGTTGCATCCAAACCAATAATTGAGAGTTTTTTTTACTATTAGTCAAAGTTAGTAATGTTGGATGCATCCGTAACATAATGTTTGGTATTGGGGCTAATTTTGCATTTAAAGAATGATAACTACCGTATCACTTACTACCCATTCCAATTTCAAAGAGACGTCATTATATTCTGACGTAGGAAGGTTAGCGGATAAGTTCGATAATGAAGTTCGACAAAAGAGCCTGAAATGATTTCTACTAATCGGGCTTACGGAGTCCAATTGCTTATTATGATACCTTTCTGGAAGCGGAACGGGCCAACGAGTCAAACTCACCGCTATGCTGTGACCTATAGGCTTTTTAAGCCATCTGAGCTCGTTTAAGGCCCGAAATCAGCCTTTTAATTATTTTCGGATTTTATTATTTCCTTAATTTTGTATTAGGGTTTTGTGTTAAGTATTTAAACATTATTAGGTCATTGTTTGGAGGCAGTTTTTTGACTTTTAATAATATCACATAGTTTCTCCTCTTTTCTGGTGGATTCCAGAGTTTTTACAGATTTATCGCTTGTAAATCTGTTGTTCTTGATCGAGATTAGCGCTTGCTTTTCTCTATATTTTGGACTGCATCATATTCTATAGTCTGTCAGTCTGTCGCCTGTCGGTCGCGAAAGTCCGGTTAAGAAAAACCTCGCAAAAGAAAAAAGTGAGGTTAAGAAAAAATGTCCCCACGACATTTATGAAGGTCCACTCCACAACAACATACATTGACACATACGTAGATTACAGACACACTAAATGACTGAATAGTGGATGTATACTGTATACATGTTTAAATCGTTTTCTACAACAACTGAACAACTCTTAGGTTTAATGGTATAATTTTCTATCTCCCACATAGAAAATTAAGATTTTAAATTTTAGTGGAAGCAAAATTTCAATATTGTTAGGGGAAGGAGGGGGAAGTGGGTTAGAGCTTGTTAAATGTTAATCCTCTGAATAAGTGGTCTTGTGCGAGAACAGCTCAGAGAAAATTAATCTTACCAGGAATTCATGAAAGAGAAAAAAAAATGTGTAAATCGTTTTCTTTTATGTATAAACTTAATGGAAGAGGGCCGGGGAGTATTTAATGATGCAACCAATAATTCTGTGTGATTTCATATAATGTGTGGCTGAACGCCTGAACCTAGGTCACATTAGCATGGTAGATGTTGTAAATTCATATAAATGCACTATTAGTATAATCATATAAAGTTATTATCGTACTATGGGCCATTATCTCTTCAATTTATTATATACTAGTTTTAGGACCCGTGCATGATGCACGGGAGTATTAATTGCTTGATAGCATAAATAATCATCAATAAAATTAATCAAAATATCGTAACATATTTAAATAATCATATATGAAGGCATCAAATTGTTATTTACATAAATGATTTTTCTAACGCAATCTATATGTTTGAAAACACTTCCTTGTAAACTACGTTTGTTGTACTTGTACGCACTCCGTGTTCTTTGTCAAAAGGAAGTATCTTCAGACCTTTTTTGCTCGTAACTCTGGAAACAGCAACATAAAATTGACCATGGCTAAAAACAGGTCTCGGAAGATACAGGCCTACATGAGACAAAGATTGTCCTTGACTTTTATTTATAGTCATAGCAAAACAAACCATTAAAGGAAATTGACGTCTCTGAAATCTGATAGGAAACTTGGTGGAGTCCGACGGCGTCAATGTCATTCTTGGGATAAAAACTTTTGCACCCACATTACTTCCGGAAATAACAGTAGCTTCAATAACACGATTACCTAAATGATTGACGACTAACCTCGTGCCATTACATAATCCAGATGTTTGATCAATATTACGTAGAAGCATAACGGGCGCACCAACCTTTAATCGTATGCTATGATTTGGGAGACCAGAGCATTTAATTGTATTGAGGAATTCAGTGGAGTATATTTCGTGGACTCCAAAATTTCCTTCCTCTTTGCTTATAGCATCCGAACTCAAATAGACTTTTTCTTCTCCTGGAATAGTAGATAGAACA